>NC_043701.1:155917409-155989588 GCF_006229205.1 Suricata suricatta
TGCACGCACCTCCGGCGGAGACCGAGGGAGGTGCGTGCACGGAAAGCTCGGCTCGGGCCAGGGACCTTGTAGAGGGTCAGGTCGGCGGCGGCCGGAGCGCGGAGATTACGCGCGGCTGCCCGGCATGGCTCGGGCGCGGAGTGAGCAGAGCGCGGCGCCCGGGTCCGCGTCGGGGCGCCCAGGAAGCCGCCGCTCGGAGCTACTTGCCCGGCGGCCGAGGCTGCGGCGGCTGCGACTGTGGCGGTGGTGGCGGTGGTAGGAGCAGTGGCCGCTCCGCCCCTCTCCACCCGGGCTGGACCACACAGCCTTCGCCAGGGGCCCCAGGCAGCCAATCACTCGGGCGCCCGAGGCGAGGCCCCTCCTCTTCCCGGCACCTCGCAACTTCGGAGGAAGGGGAGCGAGGTGAGGATGCTGAAGGCAAGGACCCCGGGCCCGCCGTGCTCCCACCGAGCCCAGGGTGCCCTTCTCCGGACGCCACCGCGGTCTCCGGCCCCCGAGGACGCTGCTTCTGAAGATCAAGCCTGGACTTCCCGCCTTGTTTTAGCCTCACAACTCACTTTACAACTCCCCGGTGCACACGTGGGCGAGGGCAGGCAGCGGCGGTTGCGGCTCAGAGCTCCGGACCAGGAACCCGATGCGAGCGGCCCGCGTCGCGCTACCAACAGGCTGGGTGCTTTCGGACAATCGTTTCGCTGTCGGAATGAAGTTAATCTTCTGTCTGGGAGCGTTCAGCTCAGAAAAAAAATCGAAGATTGCGATCTCTCAGCTTTCTCAACGTCCCTCGTCTGGCCATGACGGCGCTCGCTGCGGCACCCACCTCACCTAACAGTAGTGGCTGGTGATATGGGTGCCTGAAGGGAAGAATTACTCAAAATGACAGATTTCCCCTCTTGGTGACCCTATCCTTTAGCAAAGCAGTTTAAGATGCTTCATACAGGCAAAAAGATTGACAAATGAACAGCTGTATGTGCTATTTGTGTTAAATTACAGACATGTTTTTATTAAATAAGCCACTCCCAATTAACTTGATAGAATAAAAATGACCAATTCCTGAAGCCTGCTTATTTTTTTTTGCAAATTAAAAACATATGCCCAAATAATTTAGAATAATCAAGAGATATTTGAAACCCACTGCCACGTTGTACATTAAATGTAAAAAAATTGTCAGAACTGAGCCATTTTGACTTTAAAAACATAAAAAGTATCATAAGGCATTTCAAAGACCTTTTTATGCAAGCAAAATTGCCCTAATCAAGAAGTAAAACACACCAATGTGTAGATTTTTCAGCATCACACCCAGCAGAATCTAAAACTGCAGGCAAAAAAATGAACTAAACTTCCTTTCAGGTTTCCATTTTATTTCAGGGCCACTAATGACAAAATAGCTGACAGGGAGCCCAGGGCTGGGCTTTATACAGGACTCTGAATTCTTGCATTATGATAATCCGCCTTCTTATCTATTAACTAGGATTACAAGTCTTTTAAACCAGTAAAGATTTAAAAGTTAACCATTGTTTGGGGGCTATTGGATATTTTGTCTTGGCCCTTTGAAAAGAAATCCAAGTTCACCCTGCTTCATCTTCAAATGGGCACATACAAAACGGAGCCAGATTGGGCAAGATCTAGTCAGGAACTCACAAGTGGAAGAAATTTGGGAGAATGGATGCCACCAAATGGCAGAAAAGGCCAAGTGGCCATTAAACATGCAATAGGTGTTGGAAGGGGTTGAATGGCATTTCTGCCTGAATGCTGGAAGGAGTCAAACCCAACGCCATTGTTCCACGCTCTCAACCCAGTGAAGGTCAGCCCTTGTCAACAGACGAGTCCACAAAGTCAACATCTAAAAAGCCTAACAAACTTCTGTGACACTTCCAGGTCTCCAGATGGCACTAGGCAAAGCGCCAACTGGCTTCGTCATTAGCAGGGAATTCCTATGGAAAGTAGAGGTTACAGGGGACCTGTTGTACAGGCCCTGCGGCTGTGAGCTTTTATTGCTTCTAATCTCCGCCCTGTGAGGAGCTACCAGGTCTCCTCACCAGCACTCCTCGTCCAAATAGTTTGAACACACTGGTGCTCCTGGACGGGCCAGCTGAACAGTTATAGGTCAGAAGCCTTGTTATGATGTGACTATGGCTATCAACCAACAACTAACAACAAAACATGTGAATCACAGTATTGGAAGGTTAGATAGGAACAACTGCAAAGGGATGGTGAATCATTTTTCCCAGTCCTACAGTTTCTGATCTCACTCACTACTATTATCTATTAAACTCTAACCTGGATTCACACAATTTTTAAAATACACGTATCTTTAAATTTAAATCCCATGGAAAAACTAGAGGTAGATTGACAATAAAAGGCTTTACAATAACATAAAGCTGCTCAGCTCAGTTCCATTATCACATTCCTATTTGTGGGTTTCCTCCCCCATAGCCCATGGTCCTGTGGAAAACCTCCAAGTGGATACAAGTGTCCCCCCCGTTTTAGTCAGAGGTCTATCCTCCACCCAGCTAATTCCCTCTATTTCTGTACACCCAGAGCAATCCAGTTTTCTTGCAGCAGCTCGCAAACCCCTCTAACAACCCCCAGGTTTTATCCTCAGCCACTGCACACCGGCCACTTTCCCCTACTTTTGCTATCAGAGGCCACGACACATCAGCACCATCTCCTCCAAGGTTGGGTGCAGAACCTCTAGAATGAAGCAGGCACTCTCATCTGCTGGCTCATTCCTTCACTTACATTACCAACCACTGAGAGGCACTTTTGAGTTCTTTAAAGGTTCTTAAAAATATTCACTACAATTTTTTAGCAGCTGTTTAAAACCCCTGGTGGCTCTTCTCCAAAATCCTTCCCCAGATTCCCCAGGCACACCACACCTCACCGTCCACCATCAGGCCTTCCTTCGGCGCATGCCACCTCGCACTGCCCACCCTCCACTCTTGTTGCAGTCAGAACACCCTGCAGTCACCCTACCAGGGCCTTGCTGCTTCACACCTCCAGGTCTCTGCGGGGACAACTTGATAACCACACAGCCTGCATCCTCATGCCAACACCCATTATATAATAGCTACCACACTTGTGACACTTACCTATTTCTGTCTGTCCTACCCTACTGGTCTATAACCAACTCCAACTTGGAATCACCTTCCATGTTTCACTCTCTGGACCCTCCCTTCCCATCAATGACCTTCAAGGTTAAGTCCCATAATCTTAGTGGCTTAGACTGAGCCACTAAGAATAACCATGACACTGGCGAGTTAAAGTGACTTACATCAACTTCTCCCTACAACTCTTTCCTCCATTTTGTAAATCTGAACCTGTGTTATCACCTTAAACATGCAAAGCTTTGAAAACAATTTAAAATCTTTAGACTAGATCACCACTGACTCCCACTGTAGGCACGCTCCCTCTTTTTCTAATGTTAAGATGTAAATTAAGTTTAATAAAACAGTTCTCGTTTTGAAATGCAGCTGGCTATATAAGATTCCTTTATACTCCTAATTTCCCAACCACACACAAAGTGGTCATTAGTGATCAAAAGTAATCCAAATTTGTACTAATTTAAACTATTTGGCTAACAGGAATTTGTCAAGTTTATGTATTCACTGAGGCAGCTAATAAAGTCAGGGGGAGGAAAGAACCAAGGTTGACAAGGATTTAAAGAGCTAAAGCTGGAAATGAAAAACAAGTAAAAATTGACCTATAGAAATTAACCACCTCCTTGGTAAAGAACACCCATTTTCAATGTGATCTCTGCCTATATTATCTGCTCCACAGACTGGAGGGATGATCTCCCCATTTTCCAGTGACAGCAGCCAAGACAATAGGACCCTGACCTTGATTATTTCAGGCCTAAAATACATACTTTTTAGCTGTTCTAGCTTTTCTGTAACATGTGGTGGTCACCCTATCAGCTGCACAGAATGGTGGTGAGGGAACATACGTGACACTGCTTTGACTAGGTAATTTATCATCAATCAGGGTAGTGGGGTTTGAGTGTAGGGGTCACAGCTTGTACCCAAAAGTCAAAACAATAATAAAAGAAAAATACTTTTTAAAAGACAACCTTACCTATTGTACCATTCTTTCAACTTTCTGTACATTTAGGTCCCCCCCCCTCCCCCGCCAAAATAAGAAGTTGGGAGAAAAGTCAAATCTTAAATCCTTCATTACAGGAGTCAGCAAACTGTGGCCCACTGGCTGTTTTTACTGTTGTCACATTGGAAAACAGCGTGCTCACTGGTTTACGGACTACCTACTATGGCTGTTGTGCTACAAAGGTAGAGTAGTTGCACCTGCCTCTCAAAGCCTCTGTATTTCCTATCTGCCCTTTACAGCAAATGTTTGCTGACTCCAGTTTGTGGAGGGCTATGTATCAGTAATCCCTTTATGTGTATACTGACGATAATGGGTTATCCTTTATGTTTGTTCACTTGTTTCAAAAAGGAAAGAAATAAAGCATCCAAGGAAAATACATTTAACTTTTTATTTTAAAAATTCAACTTCAGTTAGATTGACAGACTAGATTAGAACCTCAAATGTATTTGATACAGTATATACTGGGTATCTAGTACTAAAAAGCCAGCTGGAATATGACCTACACAAACCAAAGGTGTGTACAAAATGGAAGTAATCACCAAGCAGTAACTGTTTCCTTCCAACTGGTACTATCCATGTTCTGTGGGGATTTATAGGTTCAAATTTAACACAGATGAAAAGCCCAAGTGGGACTGCTTTTCCAAGTGTACTCTTTATCCTTCAAAACAGAATTCCATGTTATTTGTACTTTGCCTTAAGATCTTACTTATCACATTTATAACTTTCAAATGACCTGAACTGAGGACCTGGGGCAGATACACGAAAGGCGCCCAGCTCCCCAGGACTCCCGCGTAAGCTGCTCACACGACAGCCGCTCTGTTCCCCTTGCCTGACACAGTAAAATAAGAACTTAAGTTTTACTTCTGTCTTTGCACAATTCCGCCTACAGCTCCAGTAAGAATGCCAAATCAGACGGCTTTCAGAAGAGCTCATAAGAGAGAACTAGAGTTATTCCTCACACTGCATCTAAATCTTACAAAATTTCTGCAGCTCTATGTTTCTTTCCTTTCTGATCTTCTCTACCTCTACATCTTCGTCTACTTCTGGACACACTTCCAAACAATCTTTATAAATTTTCACTTCTCCGATCTCTTTGACATCTTGATTGCTAAAATACAGCTTCATAACTATGGAATTTTTATGAAGATATAAACATTAATGAATACTTGGGTTTCCATACATCACTGCTCCTATTTATTACATGTTCCAATAAATAAACAGACTGAAGCACTAAGACATGCTCAAATCTAAACTTAAAACCCAGATGGAACTGCAGGTATAAATTACAATTAGGCTTTTCTTTCCCAGAATTCATATACAGAAGCCCTTCAGTATATAGCTTTGCCTGAACAAATTACATTAATACATTTTTTCTTTTTAATATTTGTAAAAATTCAGGAAATCATAAAGGAATATTATTTGCAAGACATTTGGCATAAGGTGGTTAGTAAACACTTAGGAAACAAAGGCTTTAACAAACTGAATACAATCTGTGGCTAAACCCTAAGTAAAATGGATTTTGGAAGTAGAATTTGCAGCAACCACCTTTTATAACCACTGTCAATGGAAAACACCCAATTGTACCATTTGCTAAGTTGAGATATCATCACAGTATAATGAATTCTAAGAGGGTGGGGCTTGATTTGTCAAACATAGTACAATTTAGGAGCCCAACAGGATATACCTAAGAATGCTTTACCATACCTCCAGCCATTTCACTTTCACCTTATCCTGACCTTATATGAGGATAGATGAATAATGATGTTAATTACTACTATAGCTAAATTTCAGGAGAAGCATGCTTATAGACACAAGGAGGAAAGTTTATCCTTAGATTTTGACAGTGTTCAAAGCATCAGTTGATAAGTTGAGCAAACGAAAGACAGATACACAACATTAATGGAGTGTAAGAACCTCACCTTTTAATTAACTTAAATAATATTCGATTTTACTACTCTATAACCAAAGGCCAGGGAGCTAAACTGTTTGTGGATTACATCTTCAAGACACACATAGAGCCAGCCCCTCCAGGAAGGCATAAACTAAGACATATTTTTCTAAAGGACTTTCAAGGCAACTTATATTCCTTTTAATGACATTCTTAAGATATTTGGAAATTAGAAAATGATTTTTCACTTTAGATTCCAAAGGAATTGAAATAGAACTCAATTTAGTAAAAAGAATTGGTATACCTGAAAGCAGCTAAAGCATACATTTTCTTAAATCCCTACATCTTACCTGCAAGATTCATGAGAAACAAATTTCATTTTATTAAGACAAAAGCTTGCTGTCCAATTTCTATTCCATCAGACAGGCTATACATTGTTGTAAGTACTTTACATGTAGTAAAAAGTTATAGAAGCCATTAAACACTGATTTTCAGTTTCTTTTCCTGTAAGATCTTAAAGGCAGGGGCAAAGGAAGAGAAAATGGAAGAATTGGTAGATTGCATTTAATACAACATTTTGGCCTGAAGAAGGATTTACCTACAGCTTCTGATCAAATTCCTGTTTGTTCATGTCAGCCGTACTTAAGTGGTAAGAAATCAAACTTTTCACTCTTTATAGTCCTTACATACCACATAATAGGATGCAGAGTCAATTTATAGAAACATATTTTGTAATGAGAACATCTTATGTAACTATGAATGGCATGAGTTTCACATTAAAGTTTAAATACAGCAGTTTTGAGTCTTTCTAAAAATACCAATATACAGTATTGTTTTAGGTGGTCATTTGCATAGCAAACTATTAAACTAGAAACTCAATGGTTCTAGGAAAACTTCACATTATGGATAGTTCCAGAAAGATGTATTCAAAATTAAAATCACTTCTCTTAGAAAACTGTAACCTTTATTTGCTGATCCAACAGTAAGCTAACCACTCTTACCCCATCCTCACTTTACACGGTACATCAATCTGAACAGATTTTTGTGCCACAATTTAATTCAAAGGGCTTATCATTTACTTTATGGCTATACTGGATAATCCAGATGTAAGCAAGTTTGGGGATTTTAAAGTGTGGGTCTCCTGTATTAGAAAAGCATAGTTTACAGTACATTAAAAAACTGCATTCAGTAATATTGCCTTTTGAAAAGATATCTTCAAATTTCAAACACATCTATTTTCACAAAACAATTTGGTCAGGAAAGTTTATTTTACCATTCTAAAGCAGCAATGCTTTAGATGTTACTTAAGTGCCCCAGACAGGATTAACAAAATTAAATGCTTCTAAATTACAAATTTAGCTCCTGTAGGAGTCTCAGAAAAGAAACAGAAGAAAACAATCCCCCCTCCCAAAGGAAGTCTGACACACACTTTGTGAAGGAGCCCCATGTTTCATGCAGTGGTAGGCAAGATGTAAAAAGCCACCCAAATTCACACATTTCTACACCAATCATCATCAGAAAAAAGTACTCCGTAGTCAATCTGTACAACCAAATGCATTTGAGAATCTACACCTACGATACATTATTTAATGTTATATACATTTATTACCCACCCCCCTTGTTTTTAATAATTTCTTATGTAAAACCTTCATTCAAACCCAAAAAAGATGTAAGACTAACTTGGGGGAAGGAAAAAGATAATCACTTTAGACATTCAGTTAAAATGTAGTTTATCTAAATCTCAAAATGTTTAATAAAAACAAATATCTTCTCCATTTAACACTTTGCTTTCTAACTGTACAGTAAATTGCATTGTAGAGAGTACAACTCTATCTTCACACTGTATCTTCTTTGGATGGAATTAAGATGGAACTGAAGTTTTAAGATAAATAAATGGGAAGTTGGTCCAACTAAGATGACAGCAGATATATTACATGCAGGACTTCATATTTTTTAGTTCTCTCTTTTAAAAAGAAAGGATGCAGCTGAATTGGGGGGAGGGAAATAGGTCAAAAAAGAACCCAGATTCAATATATAAAAATGTCCCACAACAGGGTGACGATGACAGTAAAAATAAGAGAAAAGAGTAATCTTTCTGGAACATCATTTTTCAATAATGTAGAAACACTGAGTACCAGAAGATTCTATTCATGTAATTTTAGCATCCAAGTTTCCCTCTATTTATTTTATTGGAACAAATGCTTTAAATAAACTATTTGTCCTCTTCACTGAAGAGAGCTGGTCTATTTCATCTTTAATAAGCTAGTTTTTGGGAAGATTAGCCATGTACTGTAGTAATGCCTACTGCATAAAATCCAAGCATTTGCTGTGAACAGTTGGAGAAAGCAGTCAGTAAGAACCTAGGATCAATGGAAACAGATGTTACGTTAAGCCGTCCACGAAAGAGAGACCCACAAAGTACCCAGTGTGAAAGCCCAAATCTTTTCTTGCGCTTTTTTTGCTGTGCAAGTCCCACCCCATGAAAGAGAAATTGATCCGAAGTTCCAGGTTTTCTTGGGTCTCTAGTCAATTTTCACATTAGTATAGATTTTTCGGACAAAGGCACTTGTTCCCATGTAACCAATTGCTCCTGCAAAGATAAAAGAAGATGTTTTGAAGTAAATACATACAGAGCAGTATCCATCATTTATTAAATACTAAATGCTCTTTGTTCTGGAAAGTTACTCATTTTTCAAGATTACATCTTTATGTTAGTATTCACTCTGAATTCATTAAAGTTGTATCATTTGTTTTGCAAATCATCTGATACCTCATGTAATATTTTTAGAATTATCAGTTACTGAAGGGGGAGGGGGAGGGAGGCAGGGGGCTGATGGTCATGGTGGGGGGCACTCGTGGGGAGAAGCACTGGGTGTTATATGGAAACCAATTTGACAATAAACTATTTAAAAAAAGAACTATCAGTTACATGTATAATTAATAACTATGAATTAAAATACATCACTTATAAAGCAAGAATAACTTGATAAGAACAAAAATCGATTAAGTCTTTTTAAAATTTGAGCATATATTATTCTAAGTCATTTAAACCATTTTAACATGTTCCCCAAATCATATGACACCTAATGAAGTAAGAAGTTATGGGATTCTCTCAGGAAAGGACTGAGAACCATGGCTCAGTGGCATTTGAAGCTCTAAAGAAAGGTTTCTTTTTTATCTTTAAAGAAGTTGTGTGTGGTTGGTAGAAAAGACGACATATTTAAAGAAGTGGATAAGAGAGACAAGTAAGAAGGTCAGGAGTTATGAAATGTTGTTTTTGAATAATTAGCCTCAAATGAGGCTCAAAACACCAGAAAGCAAGGGTATTTATCTGTTTTGTTAAGTTGGGTATCTAGCTCCTATGTCTAAGAGAGTACTGGGCACATGATAGATACTCCATAAATATTTGTTGAATTAATTAATGAAGTGGATAGCTCTTTACTACAAATACTAAGGGATCTTCCAAATAGTCTTATTAACTAGTTAATCAAGTCACAGAGAAGATTCTCCACTGGATTTAGAAATTTACCATCTAAGCCCAATCTAATGGAAAGTTCAAAAGCTAATCTTCCATAAGTTAATAATGATAAACACACACACACACACACACACACACACACCCCTAATTAGTCACCTTTGAACTTTTATTAACCAACTGGTGTATACAAGGAAGACATAAGTCTATTCTGCCTTTCCTATATATGAACTATACCTCAAGGTAACCAAATGGTTGATGAAAAGAAGTTTCTCCTTGTAGAAGTACCCCAGCTAATATGCATATAAGGAACAACAAAAATTAGAATATTATAACCATTAATGCATTATTTGAACTAGGTAATAATTATCAATGGCTGCTAACTGCACAAAGAAAAAACCAGATATTAAGTGCCTCTTGATTAAGTTTACAAACCCCTATTAAGCACTGCTGGACAAGTACTCCTGAGTATGATTAGTCCTATCACCTTACAAGAAATATGGGGAGAAGTACATGGAAAAGAAACATTAAATGACACCTCAGCAAAATTCAGCGTGGAAGTTTCTTAAGTATATTGCAAAGGAAAAGAGAGAGAATACCAATAGATTTAAAAAGCCCTAAGAAACATTTTAACCAAGCAATGTTTGGACCTTAATTAGATCTTGATGCAAACAAACTCTATTAAAAAAAAGAAACAGGGAGGAGGGTACCTGCGTGGCTCAGTCAGTTAAGCGTCTGACTTTGGTTCAGGTCATGATCTCACAGTTCATGATTTTGAGCCCCACATTGGGCTCTGTGTTGGCAGCTCGGGGCCTGCAGCCCGCTTTGGATTCTGTGCTCCCTCCTCTCTCTCTCTGCCCCTCCCCCACTCATACTCTCTTGCTCTCTCTCAAAAACAAATATTAAAAAAAAAAAGAAATGGGGATGGGTGGGGTAAATGTGAATACTAATTGAATATTTGAGCATATGAACTAATTATATATATGAGTATAGTGAAATATTATATAATTACTATATACTATTATACATATTATATAACTATATTAGTTATTACATATACACACACATACTGAAATATTTACAGCTATTAATGACATGAGATCTGAGATTCATATCAGAATAAAGAGGGATAATGCGGGAATATGAGTAAGACAAGACTGGCCATGAGCTGATGATTACTGATGCTGGGTGGTACATGGTGGTACATATATCCACTATATAGTGAATCCCCATGTACCCGTGTGTGTGTGTGTGTGTGTGTGTGTGTGTGTGTGTATAGTATACAAAATATATACAGTATATATACACAAAATATATATAACATATATAGTATACAAAAAATATATATACATATATATATTTTTTTTTAATGTTTATTTTTGAGAGAGAGGGAGAGCACAAGCAGGGAAGCAGCAGAGGAAGAGGGAGACAGAGGATCCAAAGCAGGCTCTGCACTGATAACAGAAAGCCCAATGTGGGGCTCGAACTCACAAACTGTGAGATCATGACCTGAGTCAAAGTCAGATGTTTAACCAACTGAGCCACCCAGGTTCCCTGTTATACTAAAAGTATTCTTATAACCCACCAAGTAACAGAGCAAACCTATTTCCAATTATTTTTGCAATAAATAGACATTTATTTTATAATGTCTATTATAAATATGAAGTAATTACACCACCCTTGAAAACAGTGATAATTTATTTTGAAAATAGTTATAATAGAAGTCCTTACAAAGTAAAGGAAAAAAAATCAATTTCGTAAAGATAAACCCGAATTCTTAAAACATTAAAACTCTGTAAAGTTTTAACTAGAATCACAAATTTAACTTGTATAACATGGTCCAATAACCAAATCTAATATTCCAGACTTATAAAACATTGCTCCCCTCTGAGCAGAAATATGCTTAAGAGCAAAACAGTATCAACCTAGAGAATCATTTTTCCCTAATCTTATGAGCATCTCAAGAATAAACTTATAAAAATATGATTTTATAAAAGGAAGACACTAAATATGCTCTCTAGAAAAGAAAATGTCTCGAGAATAAGAGATATACTTTTAAACTTAATTTCCTTAAAACTAAAAATGCTATGCTCAAGAAATGAAAACTATAACAATCTAATTATTTCTATCAAAAGTCATTTATTTCTCTTATGTTAAAAAAAATCAATATTTTTCTTTTGATTACTGACTGAAAAAAATCTTTAGCAATATAACCTGATAAGCATATATAATTTTTGTATTATGATGGCATTTTAATCAGTTCATCTGAACGGTCCGCCCCCCGCCCTCCAAATAGATTAGCACCGACGGCACACAAACCCATTAAAGGAGAAATGCTGGGACACTGCCGAACAGCAGGGACTGTAAATATGCCCAGATTTTCAGGCAACAAGGTGAAACTGCAACAGGAAAAGCACTAAAAAAAATTAGCTAAATTCATTTCATTTTCTTTGTAAATGTCAAGACAGTATCTCTCTAGGTCTTCCTAAGATCACATATAAAGAAAAAAATATGTAACCCTCTGTAATAATTCCATGATTCTATGTATCACCGAATGCTGGTGATGATCAAGATCTCAGATTAAATAAAGAGGGGTCTGAGGAACGACACTCTGAAGGCAGGCAGACTAGAAACACTAAAGGAAACTTCTGATCACCTAGAGATACACAAGGATGTTCCCCTGTGATGCATACCTAGTTTTAACCTCCAATTCCTAGTCATCTTTCCCTCAAAGTTGGTTAACTAATTATCACAAGAAAAGGTTATCACAGAAGCTTTAATATGTGACCATAATATAAAGAACTGTCTCTCCTTATGGTTTGTGGAGTTAGTTTTACTGCTTTACAGTTAATGTCACATGTGTGTGAGTGTGCGCCCGTGCTCACGTACATGGTTATATATAAATGGGACAGACTTTATTTGACATAAAACATTTGTTTTCATTTAAGGTGTACAGTGTAGTGGTTTGATACATGTATATATTGTAAAAAACAACCTCCACAATAAAATTTAAAAAAATTTTTTAATGTTTGTTTATTCTTTGAGAAAGACAGAGAAAGAGTGTGAGCAGGGGAGGGGCAGAGAGAGAGGGAGAGAGAGGCTCCAGGCTCTGAGCTGTCAGGACAGAGCCCAAACCAGGGCTTGAACCCATGAAGTGAGAGATCATGACCTGAGCTGAAGTCAGATCCTTAACTGACTGAGCCACCCAGGTACCCCACTTCCATGATAAATTTGATTAACATCCATAGTTAAAATTTTTTTCTTGTGATGAGAATTTTTAAGATCTAATCTCTTAGCACCTTTCAAATATATAAGACAGAATTGTTAACTTTAGTCACCATACATGACCGGAATTTATTAATCTTGTAACTGAAAGACTGTACCTTTTGACAACCTCCACCCATTTTGCCCATGCCCGTAATCCCCCTGCCCTTGATAACCACCAATCTATGGAAAGGATTCTTTTGATGGAGGAAAAAAACAATCTTGGCACACTAGAAGTCCACAAATGTCGTATCAGAACCTAGCTTCTAACAAAATTATATCTTCCTTATTCTATTGCTTACCCTATAGCTAGAGATGGAACTACCAAAAAAGAAAAAAAAATTTTTTTAATGGCAAATAAGAGAGAAAGGAGAAGAGTATGAATTATAAACTATCTTGAAATGTTTCCACAGTGATTAGTCCTTAAGCCTGGCTTCATTCCTATGAGGTAAGTAGGGAATTCGCCTCACTTATCAAGTGAAAACCTGAGCCAGAAAAAAAACTAAGTTACTTGTATGCGTTTTCCTTAAGGTACTACTGTTCATAAAATTGTTTTGAGGCAGAAACACAAGATGGGGAAACTTGAACGAACCACAGAAGCAGAGACACAATCCCAGAACAGAGGAAGCCCAGGGGTTTTTAGCCCTTGTCAATATGGGAACAGCAGCAGCCACCGCTCACTGAGCATCAGCCCTCGCCCTGTCTGTCCACATCTAATCACTGCAACCACATCACAACCCTCTGAGGTAGGTGTTACTTTTGTTCTGCAAATGAAAACACCGAGGGAGAAAGGTTCAGTAACTTGGCCAGAGTACCATGGCTATTAAGCAGGGGCAGCAGGGTCTGCACCCAGGACTGACTGACCCCAGAACCCCCGGCTCTTCCCACTCCCTGCTGTGTCTCCCACATCACTGGTGTCTCCTAACCCCCGAGAGCAGACCTGCATCGCACGTGTGCTTTACACATGACACTACTACAGACAACTGTGCTGACAGGTACAGCCGTTTCACAAATGAGAAAAAGAGATTGAGAGCGCTCCACAGGACTTCCCCTGGCCACAAAAAAGCAGCATGGAGAATTAATCTGGGCCTCTCAGGCTCTCAAGTCCTCCATGCCCTTTCTGTTGATCATGCTGCTTCCAAAAGTTCTTTATATTTTCTAGCTATTTCACACATGCTAGAGACTCTATCATATGGTAATAATTAGTCTTCTATTTAATGGAAGATTGTGACAGACACAAAACACAGCGGTCTTATCCTCATTTTACAGATTTCTGAGAGCATGGAGAACTGGATCAGGTACAGAACATACAATGTGGCACAGCCAGAACTTGGCCCGGTCTGCAGACTCCCAAGTTGTCTACTTGGACCCCAGATACTGCCTCCCGGACACTGTTATCTCCGTGAACAGTCCTAGAAACTTCCCAACAGGAATATTCAGTCAACACCTTAATGTGTTTACACCGTAATCTTTTCCAATGAGCCTAAGTTAAAAAAAACACCAAACTTCGATATGAACGAGAAACTAATTGTGGTACAGAAAACAGCACTATACAGAATTATTAGGGACAGAATATTAAAAAATAATCAATGATAAATTTTTGAGGAATAGTCAAAAGGGAATCAGTGACATATAATTTAATTTCCAATTACTGTATTTTTCTGATTCTAAAAATCTCAAAAATTTACTCATGATATTCCAAAAGTTTCAGAACTTACCACACATTATCCCCAAGGCTGTGCTAAATACCGCCATATATCCAAAGTAAAATGATGTCTGAAATAAGCCATACATCCTAAAATAAAACCAAAAATACGTATAGTATACCCATTTTTACTTTCAACACAGGACCTTAAATTCTACTTATTTAATTTCTTTAAGTTGAAGTATAGTTAGTTGACACACAATGTTACATTAGTTGCAAGGGTACACAGTGATTCAACAAGTTTACGTGTTACTCTGTGCTCACAAGTATGGCTACCATTTGTCACTACACAACATGATTACAATCCCGTTGACTATGCTCCCTGTACTCTACCTTTTATTCTTAAATTCTAGTACTTAAATGACAACTTTAATTTCCCAAATACAAAACGAGAAAATGTCTCCACTTACTTTGTTTTGAAAAAATAGTAGTAAAAGGAATACATGTAAACATAGATTGCAGTTGATGCAGCAGAGAGAAAACTTGTCCATTGCCTGAAAAAAAAGGTGAATGAATGGAACTGAAACAGATATTAAGGCAAAGAATTTTATAAGAACATTCTTCAAAATTCTGTATGTTTAAAAACAAATGCATGTAGATAGCATTTAAATATATCACCAAAGAGAAAGCCTAAGAAATGGAAGAGATTCAGAATTCTGTCAGATTCCCTATTATAAAGGACCTTAAATAAACCACTTCCTTCTCAGAACTGTCTTCTTTTGTTTAAAATAGAGCAATGCCTCCTCATAATGTTCTTTCCACATCAAGCAATTTGGAAAAACAGTTTGCAAAAAAGTGACCATTATAAACACAAAAACTTTTTTTTGGCTAATATTACTTTTCCTCTAAAATCTTCATCATTTTCATACTAAAAAAGTTTCTTATACTATCTCAAGTAGCAAAATTTCTACACAGATCTTTTACTCTACTCAATACACTTCAGATGGCATCTTATTTAAAAATATTATGGTCTCCTGAGGTTCTTCCCAGATAGAAATACTTACCACCTGTAATCCTCTGCATTGAGTAGAAAGTATGTGCACACGATGGTCACACAGACGGTCACAATGCACAGGATGACCAGCACCAACATCATGAAGCCATAGACATAATAGATCTTATAGGCCCAGAACGATGTGAAGATGAAATACCTACAGAAAATGCAACGAACACACAGTTTTGTCTCTTATTTTTGAAGCTCACCCCTTTGCTACACCTCACATCTCAGTTCTCACTATCATCTAACCTACACCTCAATTATTTCCTTTTTAAAAAATGTTTATTTATTTTGAGAGAGAGAGAGAAAGAGAAAACATGAGCGGGGGGGGGGGGGGTTGAGAGAAAGGGAGAGAATCCCAAACAGTCTCTGCACTGTCTGCATAGCACACCATATGGAGCTTGAGCTCATGAACTGTCAGATCATGACCTGAGCCGGAATCAAGAGTTGGACGCTTAACTGACTGAGTCACGCAGGCACCCCTGAATTATTTACTTTCAAGCAACTTCCAACAGTTTGTCTTATCCTTTTTCATCTGTTCAATGCTCCAAAAATCTCTCAAAAATATTTTCTTGGATAATCTTTCAAGAACAGATTTTTTAGTAGGGCATCCATCTCTAAGCAAACTGAATACATTAGAAGCTTAAAGGAGTAAAATATGGCAAAGAAAAATGAAAATAGCTAAAAATTCATATCTGTCGAATAAAGGCAATTCTCTCATTTTTTCATTTTTTCTAGATACACCACTGTTCAAGCAGTGTATTTTATATTTTGCAAAACACCCTACTAAAATTTTAAAAGTAGGTTTGATAGAGTAATAATGTATAAAATTAGGAAAATAAAAATAATCAGAAAAAAGAAAGCTTAATGAACCTTCCTGCTATTTCTGGAGGACATCAAGAGAAAGGGCATTAACATTTTACATGAAGAAAAAGAACCTTCACTCTAATTCCATTCTCCAAGTCTTTATTAGAAAGAAGGGGGCTGTTAGCCTCTTTTCTTCTTACTCTTTCTGTTTAGCTCACTTATTTGTCACTCATCCTTCCAGTAGGTATTTGAAGGCGCTCCCACATATCAGAGAAGCAATAAGAACAGAACTATGAAGATGACAGTCTCTGCCCTCAAGGACACTACTGTAAAGAGGGGAACACCAGTAAGGAGGCAGTCCTGACGCACCACATACTTTCACCAATGCAACTAAGAGGGGCATCTTATCAGTTGGTTAGGTGGGGCTCTTGGGAGGAGTAGTGAGAGAATAATATGACATATGGGAGTAAGGGGAGCCAGAAGAATGTTGTAGAAATAGGAACAGCAAAGGCAAAGCTTACAAATAAGGGAATTCACTGTTTTTAGAAACACTCAAAGTAACTGAATATGGCTAGAACTTCAAAAGAAGGGGTGAGAGCTAAGAGATGAGGCTGGAGAAGCAGATGAGGCCAGATCCTGTATGACAAGGGTCCTTACTGGCTAAGTTACAGCATTTTGGGGACCTTACCTCAATGAAAATGAAAAACCTTTAGCGAAGAAGTGACATGATCAGACTGATACCTTAAGATCACTGTGGCTACCAAGAGGAGAATGCATCAGGGTCATCAAAACAAAGAACTTAAGGATACAGCAGAGAGGCTATCTAATGGAACAGAGTACCTGAGAAAACAGCAAGAGATGTGATCCAGAAGGTACTGGAAACAGGGGTAGGAGGGAAAAATAGAGGTCAAAGTCAGGGTGAGAACACAGTATATCAGCCTAGATGTACAGAAGAGGTTCCTGAGCTGGCTTTATTAAACCACAAGCTAGAGTGGCATGCACTCCAGTCCCTCTAAGGTACTGACTAATGCCCAGAGCACACCAACAGCTGGTAGGTGACCAGCATGGGTGACCCAAACCTGTATCAACTGTACTTGTTACTATAGTTAGATAATTTAATTGAATGTTACACACACCAATAAATATGACAGCAAAATGGATGCCTGATTTCAATGAACACTCTATGAATGTTTTGGAGAATTCAATAACATGAGTCACTTAAAAAACAACAACATGATATTAGGTGTGGGCGACACAGCTACGAAAATCTTGGGGAGAAATGCACAAATCCTCAGGGATTTCGGACTCAATGCTTGAGACAGGTCTTTATGTTCTTGTCCCACCTTTAAAAGGCTGGAAACACAGAAGGTGCATTATAGATGTCAAAGGGAAAATGACGGAAACATCGACTAGATCTAAATCAAATATTCTGGTTCTTTATTTTTAACAAATGAGTGAAAGATGTACCTTTAGTTGTCTTAAGGTAAAATAAAATGTATGAAGCTTTTTTTTTTTTTAATAAGCCTTACATAAGCCAACTTTGAATTAACCAATCATCCAATCCCATCATGTCTGTTGAGGCGGCGTCCACTGTACAGGAGAAAATCAGTAGGGGCACATTTGGAAATGTGTGAGGGAATCCCGAGCAGTCACAGTGACTGGCATTTCGTGGGCAAGAGCCAGAGGTGTATGACTGCAGTCCCCGAAAAGTCCCACACAAAGAACTATCCTGCCAGATAAAAACGCCAGAGCATTCCCATCAAGGAACACTGGAACATAAGCCGAGAATAGACATCTATTTTGCAGTGGTGACCAAGGATGCAGGTATGACGCACAGTAACTGTGCACAAGGTGGCATACCTTCTACCCCTACACACTTACACTTCCCAGCACTCTGGCAGGCCTCTGTGGAAGGAGACTGGGAGTCACTGTGTATCTGAAGACATCAAGATCTAGCCTGACTGGTAGGTAATGTTTTACTAGTTCCCTGGACCCTCAGAAATACTTTAAAATATAACAAAAACCAGCAATTCCTTATATCATGCATGCGATCAAAGGCTAGTCTAGTACTCTTTAGCATGCATTCTTTGATTTCTAAGATCTCTTGTTAGGTGAGAAGGGTCTAGAACACAATACAGAAATGTATAAACTTCACTTGAATATTTGAAATCACAGGAGGAAATACTTTTAGATACATAATGTTGGATCCCTTTCTGGGAGCCATGAAATTAACAGACTAACTCTATTAGATGCCTTCCCATCTGATGATTCTACACCTACCCTAACTCCTACATTCTCTTATTAAAATCACATCCCTTAAAACATAAATGCATTGCCACAACTTACATTTCAATAAAGATTGAGCCAAAAGGTAAAATTCCTCCCAGGCAAACAATAACTGCAGGCTCCATAAACCTGGAAAATATTAACATTAGCAATAAACTTCTAGTGTGATTTTCATATTATATTACATAAGTCCAGATAATAGAAAGCAGATACTTGGTACTTAGTACTTGAAAATAATCTAAGGGATAGAAATAAACTAGCAAAAAAGAAAAAAAAATTCAAAGCGGCACAATATAGAGGCAGGACTTCAAATCAGCCATAGGTTACAGTCAAAATTCTTTCTGGCATTGAATGTCAAGGTAAGAATTGGGAGAATATAAATTCTTGCCAGCAAGAGAACTCAGGAAAAACTCCTATGTGTTTGCTCCTATCCTGCATCACTTACTAACTTCTAAAGATTTCACAGGCATTTCCTTATAGAAAGCCATAGGAAAAGTCAAGTCTTCGGACCTCTCTGTGAAATAATGTTTCCTAAACTGTGGCCTTGTCATCTCTTTGCTCGTGCATTTCTTGGGTTGGCAATTCCTTTCCTTGTGAACTACACAATTAAGGTATTATGAGTTCTGAGTTATAATGGAGCCAAGAGTGGATAAAAAATAAAATCCAAATCTCATTCATTTCACTTAACAAACACATGCTGATGCAACTGGTAATCCTCCACCTGGAATGGCTTCTCTCGTCACACTTCTCCCATGAGCACTGGCCCAAATGTTCTTCCCATAAAGCCAAGTCTCCCTGAAAGGGGTGGGTCTCTCCCTGTACTTGCAGCGCCTCCTGAACGTAACCCTGGCAGCACTTACCCCACACCACACTGAACTGCAATTACATACATATCATCCCTCACCAGACTATAAATTCTGGCAGCCAGAAGCTATTTGTCTAGGTATTATCACACAGTATCTGGCATATAAAAAATACAAAACTACTATCTCTGGGATAAACAAATGAAAAAGATGAAAAGATATCAGAGTGAGAAAGCTGGAAAAAAAAACCTTAAAGAACATTTAATCTAGTCTTCTTTCTTCCTTTTATAGGAATACAAGACCACAGAGGTTAAAAATTATCTGCCCAAGATAACAAGTCAATGAGGGCCAGATCTAGTATTCAGATTTTAGTTCCCACATAACTCTATAAAGAAAATAAAGATACACACGGGACTTCCTCCCCCTAACTGTGACCCATGGTTTTGCAAGGTCACGTGTTGTTCCTTCCTCTCCTTCACCAGCCCTAGTGACCTAGAGTCTAACCTTGATTTGAAACAGAAAATGGACTTTAAAAAGCAAAGCACAAAAGTTTTCATGATCACTATCTAAGAAAAAAAAAGGAACATGGACAATCTAAGACTCTAACAGATCACCCTCCTTTAAACTATAGGCACTGTTTTATTCAGCCTCCATTTCTACAAATGTCTACAGACCTCCAAGTCTACAAAAGACTGTATATGTAAGTCTCTAATACAAGTTATGTCTATAATGAAGTCAACTACCTAGAAACGGAGGCTTTTCAATGTATGGATAAGAGTCTACTGCGTGTAGTTCTTGTTTAAGTGATGAGAATGTGATAAATGTACACACACTAATATCACTCTACTTCTGTCTGCCAGCAAGAATCAGGAAACGAAGAATGCAGGGTAGCATAAATCAGCACTGAAACATTCAATTTACTAATTTTAAAAGGCATAATATTCAGGAGTTCATTTTATTCAAATTTGAATTATAAAAATTAGAAATATAACATATTAATGACATCCATTTTAGGTCCAAAATTTGAAATAATACAAATTTTCTCAAGTTAAAAATCCATCAAGAATCATAATTTCAAAGTTGACTGGTCAAACAAACTATGAACTGTGTTTACACTGCTGCACTTAAAGAATCTCTTCAGTTGTTAAAAGAAATACTCATCATTGAATTCTGGGATTCCTTAAGAACACATTTTATGCATAAAACACAACAGAATGTATTTCAGAGATTCTATACTATCCCAGGAGTGAAGATAAAGAATGTTAAGTCAGTAAATTATAATTGGCCTTAGTCCTAATTCATCTCTCAACAGGTACAATGTCTGTGAATAACAAAATAGCTGGGTAGGAAAATGAAATTATAAGCCAAGGGTTGGCAAACTTTTTCTGTGAAATTTCAGACAGTACGTATTTCAGGTTTGGCAGGTGACAGGTCTCTGTCTCTGATGCCAGAGTGTAAAAGCAGTCATAGATCTATGAGTGAACAGGCACAGATACTTAAAAAACAGGCAGGTCAACCCCGGCCCGTATACTACAATAATAAAACTGCTGCAGCTTTAGTTCCCACCGACGTCTACACACCAGTGTACTGATCGAAGCATTTATATTTATCTGTAAATGGCACCAATATTCAGAAAGTGAAATAAGCATCTAATTGACTACTACCGTGAACACTATAGGTTGAAGGAAAAAGGTAAAAAGACAAATTCTTAAGACAGTCATTCTTATAAATGCATGCCAATTCTCAAAGTTGTATCTACAGAACAGCCTTAAGAATTGCTATATTGTGAGAAACAATTGACATAAGATTTAGCATTCTCTTTACCATTTCTTCTCCGGTATGGGACGAGGCACAGCATTGACACGACAAGGAAAGTTGGGCTGACCTGACAGATTTCGGCCAAGTATTGTACCAACAAGATTTAGAGGAAGAATAACGAAAAAACAGATGCAACAAACGGCCACCTGTAAATTAAATTAAAATGTGTGTGATTACTCAGAAGAACATTTATAAAAATAAAGGGGACACTTAAAAATTTAAACACAATTTGACCACAAAATAAAATGTTTATGTTCAATACAGGTTAAAACTGTTTAATATCTATGAAAAGAAGCGAAGCCTGTGTTCTGAAACAGCAGAGCTGGAGGAGACACAAGCTGACGGGTCTCCGGCCTGTTGCGGTGCTCACACCCCCACCCCTCAGCCGGTGTCTGCTGCAGCCCTCTGTCCTCTCTTGACCTCACCTTTAGCTGTCATGCTTCTAACATATCCTTTCTCTTCTGTCATTATAATCAACTTACTTTATTGAGCTCCTAATACACACAAGGAGCTCTACGTGTTATTTCTCTATGTCTCTGATGAAGACAATGAGACTCAGAGAAGCTAAGTTAACTTCCCTCGCCCACACAGCTGGAGGTGGCCGGACCACCATTTTGGTTCAGTCTTAGACACCATCCATGACCCTTTCCATTTCATACCGCCTTAGGATCGATCTTAACAGAAGCATATTTCTATTTACATATATCCATGGGTCATTACCAAAATGGCACGAACACTGTTCTGCCTCTCAGTGGTTCAAAGTCCAAAGGTGCAGGGAAGACCACATGAGATTCCAGAACCAAAGTGGTCAGTTAGGAAAATAATTATTTCTGTGACTTTCTTCTTTATATAAATCTGGGTACTCAAGCTCTTTTCCAGCCAGCCTCTGGTTAAAACCACTTCATTATGAATTCCTGAAAAATGGAGGACTGAACTGCCTTTAAGATCTCTTCCAATTATACATTTTAAGCTTCTAATAAAAAGTAAAAATGAGAGAAAAGATGAATGAAAATTGTGAAGAAATGGACAGGGAAATCAAGAGGGGTAGGACAGAAAACCCACCGCACACGAGGGGGTCTATCTTTAAGCAACATGAGTACAAAACACATCATTCTATCCGTGTGTGTGTGTCTGTGTGTGCGTTGTGTGTTTTAAACAAGCCAAAGGATAGCATCATATTCCTTTCAGGTAAAACTTGTATAAAAGTATGAAAGTTAAGAAAGTCCCAGAATTCCATTTTAAAGATCAGGCATAGGAACTCAAACTATCAGTATCTCAATCTAGGCCTATTACTAATATGAATTTATGCTCATATGACAAGAACATGTGAAGCATGAAAAATAAGGTGCTTTTAAGATATATTATTAGAATATACTGTAAATTATACATTGCCTTTTTTTGGGGTTTATTTATTTTTGAGAGAGAGAGAACCCAAATTCTGACTGAGCCACCCAGGAGGGCCTGGGGGAATGAATCCAGTCTCAGTTTTTGCTGCTGACTGCTTTCTTAATTACTGATTTGCTATGACGAAGTATACAAGGCTCATAAATGTTAACACACTGGAGTAGAGATCTATGTATCTTCCTCTTATTTTCCCAGGATTCTAATTTCAAATAAGAATTGAAGAGAAGCTGAAGAAAATATTCCTATGAGGAATGACATGGCTCTAGGACAGTGGTTTTGAAACTATTCCACAGAACCCTCAGGTCCTGCTGACGAGCTTCAGGAATTCCACAAGCATTTAATTTGAATATCCTTTGAAAACAACGTTTAAAATATTCTGAAGTGACTCTTGTTTGTGCTCAAGTCAGGAGCTCACGGTTGGTGAGACTGAGCCCCATGAAGGGCTCTGTACTCATAGCACAGAGCCTACTTGGGGGTCTCTCTCCCTGCTGCTTCTTCCTTGCTCATGCACTCTCTCAAAAGAAACAAACAAACTTGGGAAAAAAAAGTAAAATATCTTGAAGTATGACAGAAAAATATATACATTCAAATGAGTTCTGTGCCAAATATTAATACACTGAAGCTATAATAACCAGATTAATTCATTTTCATACAAATCTGAGAATAGTTTTTCCTGCTGTGTCTGTATTTGGACTTCTTGTAAACGTGTCATTGATTAGGAAGCTTCGTAATGCTACACTCACTGGTCTTTTGTTCTCCCTCCCCTCCCATCAATACCATTCGAGCCTGCACTTATTTGCTATTAAAGTTGTACAAGCAAATGTACTACAGCACATCGGTGTGACAGGCAGTTAAGTGGCAAGTGACATGAGAGCATGTATGGCCTGTGTGCTCATTCAAAGCATAATAACAATAATCAATAAAAGAATCTATAAACAGTCTTATCAAGACATTTTCAACTGTTTGGTATGTTAAAATTTCCTTTTCTTATCTGTGATAAGAAAAAAAGATACATGATAAAAAAATGTGAGCAGTCTGTTAGAAATTGTTAGTGACTGAACTGTGAAACTAATTTTATGTTCAAGTTCCGGATAAGTTTACTTGAAGAATTACTCTGAGACTGAAAGGCAAGCTGTTAAAAAAGTCACATGAACTAAATCATCTGTGAAGTCAGGATTTTTCTCAAGACTGATATTTAACCAAATAAACTGGTTACTTAAGAAGATATGACTGAACTCTTATTCATGCTCCTTTATATTAGATCTGTATTCATCACAACTTTACTGCTTCTCATTAAATGCAGAATGTTACAATACTGAATTTGAAAAATTTATTTATACTAAAAGATTCGTGTTGATATCTGTTTTCTATATTGGGCTTCTACATAGTTTCATTTTAAAAGGAAATTTAGCAGCTAAGACTTAAAAAACCATTGGTCCACAACACTGGGAAGAGTTCTGGGGCTCATGCAGGTGCAAGGCCCTCCCCGGGCCCCTAGCCACCATACGCGGACTAACGGCCACAACAGGCGGGGAAGTGGTGCGGGAGACTTCCTCCAGGCTGAGGGCCTCTGTGATCTCCACTACGAGCGAGTCAGAAACAAGTACTGCGTATCAGTACTTCATACCTCAAAGTGCACCAACTGGTCAGCTCTTCTCAATCTGTCACAAACCAAGAATGTGGCTGGTACTTACCCCAGCTCTGCTTCCAAAGAGGCCTTTTATGAAATCTGTGTTGTGAATGGAATGAATGGAGAGGGAAAATGCATCCTGAGACGGGCTATTTTGGAATGCTCTTAAAGAATATAAATTTTATTTATGGTGATAGTAATTGCTTTTAAGTAAGGTGATTCACAGGTAATATATTGTCTTATCAGTCATTATGTTTATGCATTTCTTCAGCACATGCTCAGACTAGATGATTTTAATCACTCCTTTTCTACCTTGTACATGTTATGCCTTTATGTCTATAAGCATTTCAACAATAGGAACTAATAATCAGAGCTCCACCAACTCGAACACAAAATCCTATAAGAAGCCTTTCTATCTTACAAGATTATTCTCAACATGCTAATAAATAACTTCCCATTCTGCTTTTCGAGTTACATCAGTACTCTAATAGAAGAAACACTGGGCTTGAATAATAAACAACTTATTTGATGAACCTTGCATTATCCTGATACCAAAACCAGAAAAAAAGAAAACTAAAGACCATATCGTTCACTAATATAGATGTATAAAGGAAAAAAACCAACAAATCTTAGCAAATGGAATCCAGCAATATACACAGGAGATACATCATACCAAACTAAGGTTTGCTGAAGGAATGAAAAATTGGTTTAAGATTCAAAAATCAATATAATTCACCATATTACCAGACTAAAAAATAAAAATCATGGATTATCTCAAAAGATACAGAAAAAGACACTGCAAAATCCAACTTCTATTCAAAATAATTTAAAAAAAAAACCTCTCAGCATACTACAAGCAAAAGAGAACTTCATCAACTTGATGAAGGGCATCTGAAAAAAAAACACAGGTACTATTTTACTTGGTGGCACAGGACGGGAGGCCTTCCCTCTGGGAGGGGCAACAAGACAAGAAGTCTGCTCTCACCACTCCAGTCCAACACGACACTAGGGCTGCTAGCCAGTGCAACGTGGCGAGGAAAAGAAATAAAAGGTATATAGATTAGAAAGGTAGAAGTGAAGGTGTCTTTATTCACAGACCACATGATAATCTGTGTAAAAAATCTTTAGGATTCTCCAAAGAAAGAAATTAGAATAAGTAACTTTAGCAAAGTTGCCGGATGCAAAGCCAATATACAAAATCAACTGTTTTTCTGAAATTTAAAAAATACTACTTACAAATAGCATGAAAGATATGAAATACTTAGGGGTAAATTCAATAAAAGATGTACAAGTTTTAAACAATAAATCTACAAAACACTGTACAAAAAACTTAAGGATAACTTAGTAAGTTAAGAGATATACTGAGTTCAATAATTAAAAGACTCACTACTGTTAAGATGTCAATTCTTCCCAAATTGATCTACAGATTCAATACAATCCCAATCAAAATCTCAGGGTCTTTTCATTCTAAACTTAGATGGAAATGCAAAGAACCTAAAAATGCCAAAACAATACTGAAAAAGAAGCAATTTCAAAACTTACTGTAAAGCCATGGTAATCAAGACAGTGTGACACTGGCATTAAAACATGACAAATTAATCAATGAAAGAAAACAAAAAGTCCAGAAGTAGATCCACATTTATATGGCAAGTTGATGATCAACAAAAGTGCTAAGACAATTCAGTGGAGAAAGCATAATTTTTCCCCCCAAGAAATGTTGTTGGAGCAATAGTCATAAGCAAAGCAAAACAAAACCCTTGACCCTTTATTCATGCAAAATACAAAGTTAACCAAAAATGGATCATATTTAAGAGCTAGAACTATAAAATTTCTACAAGAAAACACAAGAAAAGCTAACTGATCTTTAGTTTGGCAAAAGAACAGAAAAGCACATATAAAGAAAGAAAAATCAATAAATTATGCTTAATTTTATTTGCTATTTACAAGATTTTTTTCTTTGAGGGAGAGAGAGCTCCAGCAGGGAAGAGGGACAGAGAAAGAGAGAATCTTAAGTAGGCTCCAAGCTCAGTGCAAGCCTGGCACAGGGCTTGATCCCAGGATCTTGGGATCATGACCTGAGCAGTAATCAAGGGCCAGAGGCTCAACCAACTGAGTGACCCAGGAGCCCCATCAAAAGATATTCTGAAAAGAATGAAAAGACAAGCCACAAAAGGGACTACATTTCCAAACTAAGACAAAGGACAAGTACATACAATATACAAAACTCTTCCACTCAACAAGACAAATAACCTATAAAAAACAGGTGACAGATTCATTTAAAAATAGATGGGGATAGCAAATAAGCACACAAAATAGTTTGAATGTGATTAGTTATTAAGGAAATCAAAATTAAAACCACAATGAGACACCAGTATGTATCCACTAAAATGACTAAAATTAAAAAGACTGACCACATCAAGTGCTAGAGATGATGTGGAGCAACTGGAACTCATCCTATACTAATGGGAGTGTGAAAGATTTCTTCTTCTCTTTTCTGTTTTAGTATAATCAATACACAATATTATAGTTTAGCAGTTTCTTGAAATATTAAACTATTATGACTCAGTTGTTCCACTGTAGTTATTTGTCCAAGACAACTGAAAATATATCCAACACAAAGGCTTATATGTGAATACTCATAATAATTTGATTTCCAACCAAAAACTAGGAATGAGCATTAATAATTATGATTAATAATCCCAAGTGTGCATTCCTGGATAAATGGGTAAACAACTGTTTACCACAGAATCCTACTGAGCAATACAAAGCAATAAACTTTAATACATGCAACATCAATGAGTCTGAAAATAATTTTCTGAGTGAAAAAGGACAAAAAAGAACATATTATGTGATTGTATTTAGATAAAATTCTAGGTGATGCAAACTAATCTATGATGACAGCAGATTGGTGGTTACCTGAGGAGCAAGGTAAGAAGAAGGAGGGAAAAAGGGGTGAATTACAAAGGTACACAGAGAAACTTCACAAATACCTTTTTTTTGACTGTGGTGATGGTTTCCCAAATACATACACATATCAAAACTCATCAACTGTATACTTTAAATACATACAATTTATAGCTATAAAAATACACACACACACACACACACACACACACACACACACACACACACAGGCATAACGTATTCTATATTCACCACGCTCAGAATAAAGCTAGAATTTCTTTTGGCAGAAAAGAAGGAAAGAAAATAAACAAAAACAAATCATCACCACTAGCAGCAGCACAACAAGCAAAATGTGACTTGAGTCAGTTACTCTCCGAGAGTGCTGGGTTTCTGTTCTGTAAAACAGGAGTAATGCTGATCACTAGTTCTGCCTGTCTCTTTGGGTCCTTCAGAAACCAGATAAGACAGAGGGTATGAAAGAGCTTTTTGTAAACTACAAAATGCAACACACAAGTATCTCTCTGTATTATAATTCATCCTGCCAAATTTGGCAAACATTTCAGTCAGGTGAGACCGTTTTTTAGATGCTGTCTTCATCATTTCACATCACTAGCTTCCTCCTCGATCCCATGTCCTTTTTCAACTTAATCATCAAATCATTAACAATTCTCTGAAATGGTCAAAGTCTAGTCTGCTGAAAGACAGTATGTGACATATTATCAGTAATATCATCCTAATTCTTTAATTCTATAACCATTTACACATCTGCCTGACTACTATTCCACCTACATTTCACTATCTTGTCCAACAAGATCAATACTTTATAATCTTTTGTTCTTCTCATCTACTAAAACCTACCAAAAAGGGGCAATGAAGTTGTTCTGGCATTTTTGTCTTAATAAACCCAGAATAGCTCCCAATGTTTATTATTTCCATGACTTAAAAAATAAATTTTAGGGGCGCCTGAGTGGCTCAGTCAGTTAAGCATCCAGCTTCGGCTCAGGTCATGATCTCACAGGTCATGGGTTCGAGCCCTGCGCCAGGCTCTGTGCTGACAGCTAGCTCAGAGCCTGGAGTCTGCTTCAGATTCTGTCTCCCTCTCTCTCTGACTCTCTCCTGCTCACACTGTCTCTCTGTGTCTCTCAAAAATAAATAAAAGACATAAAAAACTAATAAATAAAAATAAAAAATAAATTTTATTAACATTCTAATACTTGTGCTTCTTCAAATTCACCACATTTTGTAAGACAGAATCCACTTTCTTCCTTTCCCTTCTGGAAAAATACATTTGCTTATGTCTAGGTCTATACTGCCACTGTACTTTTACACAGTTACTCAAACACGCTTAACAGCATGACCTCTCGGCATGTTGAAAAGGTCACTTACATAAGCAGCACACTTACATCTAAGAAGCTGGGTAGTCCTGTGCCAGGAATCCCCTTCCCTTTCCTAGGCATCACCTCCCCCCTTACCAGGGATTATTTCCTCTTATCTTTTCTTGTTTAAAGGTTATTTTATTTAATGAAAAATAAAAAAGAGAATGAGTTAGAGTCATTCTTCTTGGACTCTGTTACCTCACCTGATGCCATGTAATAAGCCTGTGGTCACACTAGGAAAATATCTTTACAAAATCCTTATTTGCCTTAGCATTTGTCAAAAGTTAGGTCAGGTAATAGTTGGTTTGTTTTTTTTAATATTTATTTATTTTTGAGAGACAGAGCGTGAACAGGGGTGGGGCAGAGAGAGGAAGACACAGAATCCAAAGCAGGTTCCAGGCTCTGAGCTAGCTGTCAGCACAGAGACTGATGCGGGGCTCGAACTCACGAACCATGAGATCATGACCTGAGCCAAAGTCGGAAATTCAACCGACTGAGTCACCCCATTTTTTTTTAAATAGATCTTTATAATTCCTTCACACTTAGGTATATTGTACTCTTCTCATAACCTCTGAGAGAGATAAAGTAGTACCTGTCCATTAACCTTGACCTCCATTCTTTGCTATGGTAATTTCTGATTACATATCATGAATTTCGTTTTTGAGAATCTCTAATTGTTAAGCCATTTTCCCAGTTATGGTCCAAGACCTGGGTCATGAGAGAGCATTTCCCTAAATACTTAATGAAATCTGATTTCCTAAAACCTAGGGCATATTTCTGATGATGTTCAAGATCCCCCGTCCCCCCATGTCCCCCCCCCCAACCAAACTACAACAGACCTGAAGATGACAAATATGACATGGTCACCCAAGACTTCTGTTTCTTCATCAACTATTCTACCCACTAAGAGACAAAAACCATAATGTATAGTAAGTCAAGGATTTATCAGTGCATGTTGAGCTGAATTTACGTAGACTAGAAAGTTTATTAGTTCCTATGTTACACTGCATCTTTGAGTTTTACAACTCTGCAACTGGTACCTTGTCTTTTGAAAGCCTACAACAACATAAAATCTAAGATCTGGGATTTATAGCCCACAGAAGACTGCATGCCTAAAACTTGTTTTCAGAACATTCTGAGAAACGCTTATTCATTCCCAAGAAACTCTCACAGGACCAAAACCCCTGGATCCAATACTTAAATCATTCTTTCAAGTGCACTCTCTCCCTTCCTCAGTAGCACCTCTGCCAGAACACTCCAACTTCAGGAAAAGATATGTTCGTCTCTGGATAGTCCACTCCAAATTTCATTTAAATGCTCTTTTGTCTTCTTGTAAAAACTCTTCACTTCAGGCACCATCCCTTAAACACAGTGCACGAGACATTAGCTCAGATTACTATTACCACCCTCTACATACATTTATCTTTATTAAGCTAAGAAGACTGACGACTGTTCAACAAGTTGAATCTGACATGGATTTAATGGCTTGTATGTGTAATTAGGTACACTTGAGCAGAGAAGTTGGGGTCTGAAGACAAACTCTGCCCACTTTCAATCTTGGGCTAGTCCTGGTGAGAACAGACAAAATTCCAGATCCCAAGTTGGCAAAAACCCTATTATGTGGGCACCTCTATCAAGGCAGGCAGAAGCCTGAAGTCACTTTTACCAAGGATGGATTAAACCCTCAACTGTGAAGTATTTGAGAAAACAGAGAACTAGAGACAAGATCATTGAGAAAGAGCTCAATGTCCCAAGAGTTCAAAGGAATGGGGGACAGAAATGGCAAAGGCCAGGGGAAGAGCACAGGAGAGTATCTGAATTGGATTTTCAAACAAGGATATCCAGTTAAGGAAGGGCACACAGCTCCTCAGAAACCTACACCTTGGGAGCCTTTCAGCTGAGAAGTCCATCTCCAGATGCTGGGGTCTAGAATCAGGAAATGCTGATGACTGGATTTAAAGCAAAACAGATTAAACTGGCTTATGATGAAGCCAGGAGCACTGAAATTATTTAAAATCCCAATGATTCTGTTTTGTACCTAGGGTTGAGAACCATGGAGATTATAAGACTATATAACCACTTCCTCCATAATATCAACAAGTCAAATAACTAAATACAAATTCCATTAGTTAAAATACTGAATGATAGCCAGGTCAAACATACACCTCAAGTTCCTAAATTTTATTTTCTAAAGAAATTTTGATACTTTCTAAAGCAGGAAAAAAGTGTTAAACTACACATCTAATTAAAACCTGAAGGCAATGGAATGTCCTTCATCCAGCATTCCTTCGTTCCACATTTGAATACAAATTAAGAACATGATATTGTAGGTGTCTGCTAAGCATCAACAGCCAGTCTTTCAAGCATCAAAGATCAATTTTATAAACCTGCTCTGGCTCCGTACAGAGTCTGAAACTGTATTCCAATAATTAATAATTATTTATCTAAGGGCAAATTGCATTGAAAATTTAAAACCCTATTTACAAGTGGTAAACTTTACAATTTTAGTGAAACAAATCAACTTTAAAATATAATTTTCACCACATCAATTCAAAGCTTTAGGAGGAAAATTATAATAGAATCTGAATTTTAACTTTTAAAGCACTAGGAAAATAATTAATTTGCATATGATCTTTAAGAAGTGCTCGAGCCCCTGTAGCTGGAATATCATGGAGCAAATTCTTTACCAATTGAATATAATTAATTATTTTAACCTTTCCTAACTATTATCACTCACTTTGGCTTGTAAAAAAACAAACAAAAACTCCAATTTTGAAGCAATTTTCAAAAATATTCCCAATTAAAAAGTATCAAATATTTAGTAAAAATGTATAATGCAGGATCTCTGAAAACCCCATATTATAAAACAACAAAAATCACCTGGAATTTTTATGAAACCCATTTAATAACTCCCATATAACTGAAAGAAAACCAAAGTAAGATCAAAATTCAGAAAAAGATATGGGTCCAGTTCCAGTTCTGCCACTATTTATAGGACCATGACCAAGTTACACAGCTTCTCTAAAAAGCAGTAACAATGGTGCACCTCGCATGCATGTGTATAGGACTGTGCATGTTTGCACAAGCGTACATTAAACTAAAGTCTACTCCAAGCCTAAAATTCTGCTTCTAGTAAAAAGTTAACAACAAGGGGACATCTGGGTGGCTCAGTCGGTTAAGCTTCCGACTTTGGCTTAGGTAATGATCTCACTGTTTGTGGGTTTGAGGCCCGCATGGGGCTCTGTGCTGACAGCTCAGAGCCTGGAGCCTGCATTGGATTCTGTGTTTCCCTCTCTCTCTGTCCCTCCCCAACTCACGTTCTGTCTCTCTCTCTCTCAAAAATAAGTAAACATTAAAAAAAAAAAGGAACAACAAGAAAAATTTGGAGACTGTGGGTTACGTCTGTAAAGCACTGGTATATATGTCTGTGTTTTAGTTTTAATGTAGTTTAAAAAGTCTAAAATATTTCAAAGTCTGTATTATAAGTAAGATATGAGATAGGATTTCAATGTCTGTAGCAACATATAATATCAATATGTTTTCAGCATATACCGAACAAAGAAAATGTACTATGGAGAAGCTTCACTTCCTACCACTACCAATGTACCCTCCTATCACCTTAAAACACCCTCATTTTTCAGTATGTCATTACTGTTCCACTACAATACATTCACCAGTTTCTCCCATCTCCGATAAAAAATACAGTATTCTCTTGTCATACTTAAAAGTCAGCTTTCACTTTACTGGTTCACAAAATCAAGACAAGCTTACTTCACCTAACTTTCTGGGACTGGGCAGGGACGGGCTGTAAATGCCAAAACTCTTCTTACTAAGAGGTACTTCAGAGAGATAACAGGCCTCATATTAGAATGCTTTTCTAGTTTTAAAGTAAGATTCAAGCAACTTACCATTGTTCCAAAAGGAATGGCTCTTGAAGCATGGTAATAAATGGCTATAAAATTGATAAAGAAGGCAGTGCCACACACCATAGCTGGGATAAGAAATGCCCCAATAAACATCTGCTTTATCCATCTCCTTCCTGAAAGAAAAAGGAAATAATGAAAATCAGAGGTGAGGGGCATATATAAATGTTGGTGAAGTACCAAATTATTGTTTATTTAGTACCAAAATACCTAATTAAAATTCTCATGTAAAGATCTTAAAATCTAACACTCTAGTAATTGTTTCAGGACAACAACTATTCAAGTATGTCTGGTAACAGCTTTCTAAGTGGGTGAACTAGAAAAGAGCAATGGACTATAGTAAAATATCCCAATTTTCTGTCGTGATATTGCTACTGAACTGCTGTGGATTTCGGTAAGCCACTCAACCTTTCTGGGCTACAAGCTGGCCTACATAGGTGTTTTCACACTATTACTTAGAGTTCCGGAGCTTCTTGGAGGTGCCCATGAAGTTACTGGTTAAAGAAGAGCCCCAAACCCCGCTTTAACTAGACCAAGTCCATTTTCAACAGTTTTACACATTGGAGTTTCATGTAAGCTTTCATTTGAAAAGAGGGTTACACGGCTTTAAAAAAAATCTTTAAAAAACTCCTAGTTTAAGTTACCCCAAATTAAGTTTCCCCTAGGTTAAGTTAAATTTACCCCAAATTTACTTTCAACTGTAATGATAAACATATATTTAAATTTGTTTCAAAGGGGAAAACAAAAGAGTGTTTCATGAGCTCTCTCTCTCAGCAATCAGAAGTTTCACTATTCCTTTGTACCTATTTGTTTTGCCAAAATTCTATACAGTGAGCAACTGGTATTTAAATAGTCAAGGAAAGGAATGTTTAAACGATATAATCAAACATTTTAAATCACGTTCATACTGATCAGGAGAACCAGGAGTGATCTTTCTCACACAGCAGAGTATACCAGCAAGTGCACTGCCAGGAAAGCACCTGCACACTGCTTAGGGACAAAACACAAAGACTTCATACCAGATCGATATTAGAGTTCAACCCCACAACCAAAAGCAATTGGGGCCCAAACAGAAAGTGTGTAAGTGGGGCACATGGCTGGCTCAGTTAAGCACTAGACTTCAGCTCAGGTCATGATCTAGGAGTTCATGAGTTCAAGCCCCTCATCGGGTTCCACACTGATGGTGCAGAGCCTGCTTGGGATGGTCTCTCTCCCTCTCTCCCTCTCTCTGCCTCTCCTCCATTCATGCTCTCTCTTTCTCTCTTTCTCTCAAAATAAATAAATAAAAACCGTAAAAAAAAAAAAAAAAAGAAAAAGGAAAGTGCTATAAACAAAATAAGCAATACCCTAACTTCTGTTTTCTTCTATGTAAAGCTCTTTAAAACATCCGTCTCATAGAATTACTACCCCAAATCTGGACGTTCTTCCAGAAAAACTCCTTGATTCTGAACTTTCACCTCTATACATTCTATTTCTTTCTCAGGTAAGTTTCAAGAGCCCCTCCTTTCCACACTAAGACTCAGCATTCAACATTTTAACAACACAAAATGAGTAGCCATTAATTAAAGTATTATTTTTTCTATTTAATTCTAACTCTTTCTTAGCACTATCTTTTCCTATACTTCTCATTACCTACTCAAATTCAGACATGTATTAATAAATTCCACATTTAATTCTTACTCTCTTTCCCTCCGGTAGTCACAAAGAATCCCATACACACACTCCACTAGGTACAATCACAGCCCAGGCATCTATACTGTGTGTCTTGCTGGTCCCCTCACCCTCGGAGATTCTGGTCAAGTTCCAGGCTATCCCTACTTCCAAGCTGGGTCTGGAAGATTACCCAGTACACTGAGGACAATATGCAGATCTTTGCTGTAGTGCAATGAGGTAAGTCTGAAAAATTCTTAACTCGCTGGGTGGACTTCTTACATTAACCTGGCTTTCAGGGATCACTCAGACAAAATTATCAGTACATGATCAGATCTCCTCAAGGTACTGTCAATCAGAAAATAACCTTTAGATCATACTTGGTAAGATCTGATACTTCTAGGCTTGAGTCTGAACTCTGCTTTCACGAGTTACTGTAATAAAGTAAAGTTTAGCTGGGTATTCTTAACTTGCAATCCAACTAAAAGCAAATTTCTGTCCAAGAAGGAATAAATTTCCTGTTTTAAATAATGTCTCTGCTGTGGAGACTTTCTGGAGGTCATAAAATGTAAATTTTTAGCCTAACTAGTTTTCAGGTCACATGCAAAGCAGAAGTTGACTGTCCTTATTTCCTTAGGATGGTAGTCCTCTTATGACTTGGTTCAAGTATCTAAAGGTATACAAGACATTGAACAGCTAACTAAAATAATTAGGAATCCATAATGATACTACCTTAGGCAATCCAAAGAATTATTTATAATGAAGGTACAAGTCACATTAAATCTAGCAGGACCAATAAAAAAAGCAACGGTAAACCAGGATACACTGGAGGTATTTTAAATGATCCTAACAATCTGCAAGACTAGTTGACTAAAAGGTAGGATCCCCAATGCTGACATTGTTTAGAATGAATTGGGAAAATCACATGAGAAAGTTTCTGCCCTTAGGAATATAATTTTAAGGTCTTTCAACAATCCTTCAGTCATAAACTGAAATATGAAAATCTACTTTCAGTACTTTCTGGCCCCAATTTCAGGGGTGGAAAATGTGAAAATCCTTAAATGCCATCACAGAAACACCACAGAGCAGTACCTTTGTATCACCCCAGTATCTCCCATCATTTCCAGGTCACGGCAGTAAAGAAGCAAGGGAGTATTTAAAATAAAGTGCTAATCTTAGCAAAAGATTTTGGCAAAGGATAACAAAACTCTTTGTGCAGGGTCCTATGATAAATATTTGAGTCAATAGAAATAAATAGCTCTCCCCTATTCTCCTTCCAGTCCAGACACTTTATCCAAAAGCCATAAAACTTGCCTTTATATTTAGCTGTAACACTATATACTCTATGTGGAGGCCTCCCATGGAGCATATTTAGGGAGTAAGAACCTCAAAACAAAATAGTATCAATGACTTAAATATATTCTCTCCTACATGTTCCTCAGGGCTAACTTCACAGTGAACAATAGACATAATCTATTAATTATTCATAATTTTCAGAAATAAAATGTAAGGATTCCATAAAAGCAAAGCAGACTCCATTAATAGGTTTGGTAGACACTATGTGAAATGGGATAACAACGTATTTTACAATGGCTGTACTATCCACTTTAAATTCCAAATACCTCATAGTAAAATATTAGCATCTATAATTAAAAATACAAGTGATAACACATAAGTTACCTCCTTGTCTGGCATACAAACTTCCTCCAAAATAACCATTCACTGGAGATGTAGCAGCATAGACAAATATGGCTGTACTGAGCATTGATCCCCTCCTGAAAAAGCGAAATAACATGTATCAGTTAAAACCACCAATTTAAAGAAAATATCAGAGTCTATCACATTAACATCAGTTTAATTTCAAAGATAAATTTAATAGGAACACAAAACTATCATCCTGGACTGTAAAGGATCTCAAAAGGTTGCTTAGTGAATGAATTCCTAGTTAAAACTGCACAGGCTGTTGCTAATTTTTTTAATCTGCAATTAAATTTCATAATATATTCTAAACAAATATTTCACATTTCCTTGGCAAAAATGTTAAAAGCTGGCACTAAAATTGTTTTGCAACCCTGTGAACCAATCACATCATTGGATAAGGATATTCATCTGTTAAGAAAAATAATTAGAATATTCCTCTTTGTAAATTGATTTAATTGCTTAAGATTTTTGCCCACTGACAAATAAAATAGATGGAATGTAATCTATATTAGTGCTATTACTTTAAATGCTATAACACTGAGACTTTTCCTATTGAGTTTTCCTTGTATCATTAAAAATTATTTTTTAAAAATCCATAGGTCCACAATTAATATTAACTCAGATCATCAATTTATAATCTCTTCTTCCACAAATGATATCTAGGAAATTCAGACCAACCCTCCTGTTGAATATAACTGAAAATATTTTAAATGCCTAATTGCAATATTAAATATTAAAAGGATAAATATTAAATATTATTACTATTAAAAGGATAAATCATAGTATCATTTGTCAAAATATAGAAATATACACAGGGCATCTGGGTGGCTCCAGCAGTTAAGCGTCCGACTCCTGACTTCAGCCCAGGTCATGATCTCACAGGTTCATGAGATCAAGCCCTGCACTGGTCTGCGTTGACAGAGAGCATGCTTGGAAGTCTCTCTGCTTCTCCCCCACTCACATATGTGCATATATGCACATTCACTTCCTCTCTCTCAAAATAAATAAGCTTTAAAAAAATGTACTTAAACTACTAGCAATAAAGACTATTTTTGAAACTTAGCCTAACTAGGAAGGTAAAATAAAGTCTGTAAATAAATCATATAACCTTGTCAATTTGAGCTAAAGAATATTCTTTTAAAGAGAATTTACAAGATACCACACCAATGTGTGTACTGGGGTGATATACAATTTCCATAAATTAACCACTTTCTTGGTAGTAATGATTGTATTTCGCTGTCCACCTATAAGAACAGAAAGAGATCATATAGTCTTGAAGTATGTAGTACTCCTCTGCCCAAACACCTATGCTGAATTTCTTTAAGTGGATGTATAACAGTTAAAAGATTACAGTATTCAATTTCCATCACTATATAGCTAGATGCAAATATGGTAGTAATATTAAGAATGCCATTCCCATGTTTAAAATATCATGGGTCTCCCAGCACTTGGCTGGAGACTCATGACTCTGGATCTCAAGGTCAATGAGTTAAAGCCCCATGTTGGTTGCAAAGCTTACTTTAAAAAAAAAAAAAGTGAATGATATGAGCCTCAAAGTTTTTAAAATCAAAATTTGTTTTTTCAACAACTCAATTAAACACTCTAAGTACTAACTTTTTCCTTTCAGATTATTATTAAAAAATCTGGCCCATTCTCTGTTTGTAAGCAGGGATGTGAAGGCTGAAAAGGCCTAACAATGCTAGAACTGAAAGGCTGCTTTAGTCTAAGCCCAGTCAGTGTATCGCCAGTCAAGTTCTTCATGCAGACAGAGAGGGCTGACACGGGCTGCTCATGTGACTGAGGGTCCATGAGCAGTCTCCAGAAACGCTGCACTAAATGAAGTGTAAGTATCAGTCACGGTTTTAAAAATCAGACAGACCCTTCATCTCTTCTTTCATAAATATTCTATGGGCATTTTCCACCCAAAATACACCATTTTCATCTACGCTGTAAAATATGCTGAGGCAGGGAACTGCCCTCTTTGTTCATCTGTCCCAAGACTGGAGGGGGGAAACATCTAAGGAGCTGATTTACACTTGCCAACTCATCCCTCTCCACCCAAAGTTACAGAGCAGCAGTATTTTTCCAGATTTTCCCAGAGCTTCTCACACACTATGCCCACTCAGGAGTTAACAGCACACACACCGGCATCCACACTGATACTGATCCTTTAGCCACCTCAAGAGTTGTTCTTCTCTGATTGCCGGGGTCATCACCAACACAAAATAATTTTCACATATTACATCATCTGCCTTTCATCTTTTAGAATCATTCCTACTCTGAAGTGATTCTTACAAATTTCATGTGCTTTTCATTTTCTCACCATTTTGTGCTCTTATCTAAAGAAATATAACAGAAACTAGAGAAACAACCTTGTTGATCTATACATTCACTTGAGTTTAACAAGCACTGAGTATCTTCCACATATTTAAGTAGTACTTTGAGAATTCAAAGATAAATTAATTAAGACCCAGTCCTTGCTCTCAAGGAGCTTATGGTCTAGAGGAACAAACAGTAATTTAGTATCATTAAATATTTAACCAAGAACTACTGTTCTTTCAGCAACAATTTATTATTTGTCCATCAAATGCCAGGCACATATAAGAAAGAATGCATTATGATCCAAAATAGATGTATGAGATAGAACTGGAAACAAGAGTTGTTCTGATCGAGAACTTCAGGGCGCAACGTCTGAAGTGCCTGAATTTAGAATCCCTACTCCTCAGGCTCAAAGTGTGTCTGCTTCGCTGAGTTCGTGTCTCTGAGCACAGGTTATAGAACCACTCAATAGGCATGTGAGATCTTTCTGAATCTACAACTTTTTCTAATAATTCAAAGACCTCAAGTCAAGAATTTCTTTTATTTTTTCAATGTTTATTTTTGAGAGAAACAGAGACAAAGCCTGAGAAGGGTAGAGGCAGAGAGAGGGGGGGAAACAAAGAATCCAAAGCATTAAATCAAAAATTTCTTGCAACCAATTTTGTCTTCAAAGAAAAAATGTGCCAAAAAGCATGTAAAGGTAAGATATCCAATTATTTTTCTAACATCATGTGCCTTTTCCACTACTCTTTATACTATTAATTATTTAATAGTTAAATATTAAAATTAATAAATTTAATACACGTTAAGTATTTATTAAAAATTATTTATTATATTTCTTCTGTAGACAGTTTTCCAGTTTGGAAGGTAAATATGAAGTACTATTTCAGAAACTATAAAATTCCTGTGCTTTTTACAAAGATCTAACTGGATCTTCAGCTTTCCAAAAAAATACCTATTCATTTTGTCAAACACCACTAGCTTAAAAGTAACTGCTCACACCTCTGCATGGAACATAACTGTTACAATCAATGAAAATGTTCAGTATGGCTAGTATGTCTTAGCACATAACAGAAAAATATACTTATAGCTGAATATTATTGTTCATTATTTAATTTAAAACATTTATGCTGTATTAAATTCTAAGATAACTGAAATATGCAAATACTATCATTGGCTTAAAATGTTCCAATGATTAACACTATTCAAGAACAAAAAAATAGTAAAACTAAACAAATGTACTTACTCTGTATATAAATCTTCTATCATTGCAACAATAATAACAATAAGAGACACAGCAAATATCTGACATCCAGAACCAATGAGAGAGGAAAATATCAGTGGGTGACTTGATGGTCTAAATACATCGCCATGCACCTGCTTCCATCCATACTCATCTCCTAGGTCTCTATCCTATATACATACATATGTAGAGAGGAAAGAAAATTATTTGGAACAAAATTAAAATACATAAAGTAAGTGAAAAATTACAACTCCAGTTTTAAGTTCCCTCCTTCCAGACTTACAGCTATCTAAAGAGGTTCAAAATATTGGGAAAAGACATTTCAAACTTAAAATAATCACTGCCAGGGAGCCTGGTGGTTCAGTCAGTTAAGCATTTGACTCTTGATTTCAGCTCAGGTAATGACTTCATGGCACATGAGATGGAGCACAGAGCCTGCTTGGGATTCTCTTGCTTCCTCTCTCTGCCCTTCCCCCAACTGCGCACAAGCTCATGTGCGCGCACACTCTCTCTCTCAAAATATATAAACTTTAAAAAATAAAATAATCACTGCCGTAAGACCTTATAATGTTAAAATATTATGCATTTACTGAGGCTCAGGCTGGTGGCTCCCACTTGTGTTCAGAGAGTATCAAAGAACGGTCTGGGAGCAAACACAATGGTCAAAATGGGAGAAAAACACACCAGCTCTCCGAACATCCTTGTTCTTGCCATTTATATCATGCCTGGGGCTCATACATAATGAGGGGCCAGGTGGAGAACCAATGAGACAAAGACTGAAACCAGTACTTAGATGCCCTAACAATGCAGGAATGTCCTTTATAGCCTGGAATCTAAGAAAATATGTCTGGAAATATCAGTTAATACTATTTGTTAAATATTATATAACTGCCTTCAGCACTTTTGAAAAAGGATTCAATTTTTCCTTTCGACCCTAAGTAAGCAAGTATCTAAAACATTATTTCTTAAATATCAGTCCCTTAAGATAATGTGGGTTTTGGGCTCGGAGTATTGATCCTGGTCAGATAGGTTTAAAAAGCACCAAATACACAATATACATTAACATATTAATTCAGTTTTAATCTGTTAACTCTTTTCCAAACTTATTTAATGATGGAGCATATCTACATAGCCATTAATATTTTACAGAACACATTTTTGCTCATTTGCAACACTGTGTATAATATAGTAAAAGAATTTAGAAAATGAACCTCCCCTCTGAACCTACTAAATGTAAATAATCCTACACTCACTCCCTGAATTTTATGCCATATTTAACAGTATTAGAAAGATGTCAATAGAGTCTACAACTTCATAGCTACAACTCTGAAATCAAAAGCTCTGAAAACTGGAAGTCTGTTTCATAGTTTGACACATTCTTATTTGGTGGCAAAACCTGAGAGTGAAAAGGTTATTTGTACTGTATATTTATCTCACTAAAGGTGAACATTATGTTTCGCTGAAAAAAATTAATATATTTGATTATGAGGCATGTAATCAAAATATGCTAAAACAATGTATTTGATTAGAGACCCCACAGGAACTTTTACACCTTTCTAAAACCTAAAAATTCTGAATTCTGACATTCATGAGACTTACATTCCAACATTCAAAATAACACTGAGTTAAATCGTCTTTATGAATAAATGTAAAATGTTTGCTCACCATATCATCCATTTCTTCTTCTTTACTGTACCTGGCATAATCTTTTCTTAGAGTTCTCATTAAAATCATTGAAACTAAGCCCACCAAGAAGATAACCATCATGAAAGAGTTGAAAATTGAGAACCAATGAATCTAAGAGAACAGAAAATAAAATTATTACTGACATGAATTATTAGTCACAGAATTCATAGGTTGCATGATGACAACAGCATGTTAGTGCAAAAAAAATTAGTCTTTTAAAACTTTTAGATAAAACTCCAAACTTGAGACACACTGGGGGGATGAGTATTCACTACGCAAAGAGACTGGCTTCCGTTACAGGAAGCTTCAGATGCCTTAAAAACGTGGCATCGTATACAGATTTTCACAATCAATTCTACTGAGCAAATAAACTATAATTAGACCACACAGCATATGCTAGTTAGCATTACACAGAAAGAACACAGGCTTTGGGGTCAAACAGGCTGGAGTTTAACCCAGACTCTGCCAATTTGCTAGCTACGTGACCCCAGTTTTCTATATCAAAAAGGAAGCCAATAATACTAGCCTGATTTGTATGGTTTAACATGTATAAGAAGTATGATACCATGTCTGGTACACAGCAGCAAATATTCAAAGAACGTTAGTTCTCTTCCTTCTAACTGAGCAACAACATGAAAACCTCCTTAAGACGCCAAGACTGAACCATCCCAGCTGGCTGCCCCTGGACTTAGTCCATCTTCCCAAATGTATACTTCACTTGCTCCCAGTCCACTTCTCCACCCCGTCACCACTGTACCACTCCCTTGTAACTCAGCTACTCACGACAGAGAGAACAACGAGGTTCCCCGGTGTGTCCCAATGTTCCCAAGACCCGACTTTTATTTCACCCACACATCTGTCACAGATTTATGTCCATATGCTGGTTTATAATCACAAGGCACCACTGTATCTGAGTGCATCTCAGAACTCAATACATCTGACTTCAAATTCCTTTATATTTTAATTCCCAAAAGTCCCTTAAAGATAGTTTCAAAATTTCACCCCTCACCAAGGGCCCCATTTTCTTTATTTTTCTGCATTTATCCTCCTAGCCTTTCATTTTATCCGTCAATCTCCTAGACATGGTTCCCCTCTTAAATCAATCTTTCCACCAGGCTCTACACCTCTTTCATTCCTTAAGGTGTTTCTGAGGTGCTTTGTGCTCCCATCTTGCACCCCTAAATCTGCACCTTTCTCCAGCATCAGCAATCTCCCAAAGCCACTATCTATAATGGTATCTGCTCCCTGAGTGATTATACAGCTCAAACAAGGTAATAAACATAAAGCGTACAGCTTAGTGCCTAGCTCATAGGAAAACACTGAGAAAACTGACAAGCTGTTATTTCTATTAATATCTTTGAAAGTTCTTGCTTGATCTTCTGTCCCCTCATTCTTCCTATCTTTTTACCTCCCTCTTTTCAAGGCTAATACCTTTCCAATGAGAAGACACATTCTACTTCTCCCCACCCTCCCCTTGCCTCCCCCGCAAAGGATACAATCTCCCCACATCCCACAAAATTTCTCTTAAAGGCCTGCAGTGAACTTTTAAAACCGATTCAGCCATCACTGAGCAGCCCATTTCCCTGCCACATCTGACCTCTGCTGTCACTGCACCGTCCTCCCCAACTGACTGCCCCCTCTCCTCTCTCATCTTCGGTGCCTTCTCCTCCCACCCTGTGAACTTTTCCAGACGCTCCAGTCTTGGTACTCTGCTGTGACCTCTTCAGACTCCCAGAACCGGTAACTAGTGTTCCAATGATGACGGGAACACCCTCGCCCCCAAATCCCACCGGGACCTAAATCTCTAGCCCTCTTCCTCAGTCATGTTTTGCACTTGTACTAAGTATGATCATTTTCACTTGAATGTCTTTCTAGAATTTCAGGCTCAGACTTCCCTAAAGAACCTCATAATCTTCTCCCTCACATATAACTTCCTTCTGACTTCTAACTGCTGCTAATAGTACTAACACTTGGCTTTGAAAATTTAGAATTATCTCTGGCTCTTTCTTCTCCTTAATCCTTCCTCAATAATAATTACTAAGCTTTCGTTTTCCTTTATATGTCTCTTGTGTCTACCCCTTCCTCTCCATTCTGATCCCATCACCGCACACCTGGAGGTAGTCCTAATGACTCCCTCCTTAGCCTTCTTTATTTTTGGTCTCTGCTCTTCCCTCTAATCTCTCCAAAAAAAGTTACCCAGCCAATCTTTCTGAAGCATCCTGTTCATATATCACTTCTCCATTTTAAAACTGATGGTGACATTCCCTATTTTCTCACATATATATATTTCCCCTAATATTCTATACCCCTGTAATATAGCTCCCTCACCTCAGCTAGCCAAACTTTCACTCCGCTGCGTCCTATATCGCACTTAGGCCTAGCTTCTTCAGCGGCCCAAGTACAGCACATTCGTGTCCATCTGCATCCATCTTCTCACACAGGATCGACTTCTATCCACTTCTGTAAACTCTGTCTACTGTTTAAAGTCCAACTCAAAAGCCCTCCCTTCTATAAAGCTTCTCATCTAATACCCCATTATTCATAGATGCACTCCTGCTCTAAACTCCTACAGGCGCACACAGAATACTGACATGAAGGATGGACTGTCTTGCACAACTAGGACACGTTTTAACTTGGGCCGATATGCTGAGTGCGTGCACTAGGGCGACAGGCAGCCGTGGCTCTGTTACCCACCCTGACACGTCAGGCAAGTGACAAACTCCGTGCTCTCCCTGAAGAACAGAAGACGGAAAAATGCCTCTGCCTCTTCATAAAATCATTTTCCCTCATTTAATAATTTATTTATCGAATACCTACTAAAATTATAAAGGAAATAGGAAATGCATTGTTTGAGATATTTGCAAAAAAGGGTATATAAGTTTTAAGTTTATCATAAAAGTATCAGTCAAGATTTTTAAAAGCAGTCTGCAATTATAGGTTTTTCCAAAGATTTGATTTTGTTCCACCCTGAGAAATTAACGACCCAGAAAAGGACAAGAGAGAAAAAAATGATATAGATGTTTCATATTTATTTCAGTCAATTTATCAAATTTCTGAATAGGAAAGAAGTTTTATATAGTTACTATTTAGTGGTAAGAAAAATATACCTAAAATGCAAAACTTTCAACAAAGCTTACTATTTTCTAATCTAAAATATAAATTTTAAATCAATACCTACTAAAATGTACTATTATCCTGATATTTTATAATATTCTCTTCTTCCAAAAACTACAAAAAGCTATTATGATTTTGAAATTATTATAGCAAGAGAAATAGTTCTTAAAGATAATAAAGAAACTAGGGGCTCCTGGGTGGCTCAGTCAGTTAAGTGTCCAACTCTTGAGATTGACTCAGAACATGATCTCTGGTTTTGTGGGTTTGGGCCCTGCAGGCTCTGTGCTGACAGTGTGGAGCCTGCTTGGGATTCTCTCTCCCTCTCTGTCTCTCTCTGCCCCTCCCCAACTTGTGCTTTCACCCTCTCTCAAAATAAATATTAAAAAGTATTTTTTAAAAATTAATCAGATGTCACCAAGGGGTTGCTAATCCTATGAACTGCTGACTCCAGCACCCCCTAGTGTTGCTAATCATAATGCAGCACCCCAGCTTTGCCATAAATTGTACAGCACTGGAGAGAAAGAACTAACTATACACCAGTGCTACCACTTATTAAGCACCTGCTATGTGTCAACACTGAACTAGGTGCTTTATATGCACCATCAAATGGAGTATCACACCTCTGCACACTTGCTTCATTACTAAGGAGACAGGTGAGAACTAAGTAACACGACCACGGTTACAGTGGGTGGCAGAGACAGAGTGTGTATCCAGCTAGAGCTCCTAGGCCTGTGCTTGTAGTCACTGGACCGGAAACAACCGCCGCTCTCACACAGTAGCTCCCACCCCTAACACCTACTGAAGGAACAGACTGCAGTAATTCTCCTCCCTCTGCTGCGCTGTTAGTTTTGCACTTGCTGCTTAACACTTCCATGTGTAAATGTTTCTCTTGTATCTCAAAAGAAAATCTCCTGACCCTATCCTTCCTACTACTACACCATTTCTTTGCTCCCTTGAGCCACCAAACTAATAGTCTCCAAAATCTCTCCTCCACGCTCTCTTACACCAGCTCTGTTCAGATTTTGCCCCACCCCTGCACCAAAACTGCTCTCTGTCAAGTTCATTGGTGACTCCAAATGAATTCAACAGTCACTTCCACGTTACCTGACCCAGCAGCAACAATCCAGAACCAATCTCTCTATGATACAATACACTTTCTTCATGTGGCTTCCGGAACACCACACATGCTTTGTTTCCTTCCTCTTCTACTGGCATCTCTTCAGAAAGCTGGAGGAGGTTCTCCGACTCTCCCTTCAGCTTTTCTTACTGCCCCCAGGACTCAGTCTTGGCCCTCTTCTATTTCTACATACTCTTTCTTGGTAATTGCATCCAATCTTATGGCTCCTTCAAGGTTGTTGTACTTAAATCTCCACCTCAGAGGCTGACCCTGAGCACCATATTCAAATCACAACGAGCTTCGCCTCTGCCATTCTTGCTCACTGCTCTTTTTTGATGGACATATCTTTGAACACGCTGTAGCCTTAACTTACCATGTTTATTACATGTCTCTCCCTACTAGAAGCATAAATTCCAAGAGGGTGCAGATCTTTTACTTTCATTCTCTAATGTATTCCTCTTACTTAGTACTCTGCTTGACACATAACAGGTGCTCAATTAGTAACTGCTGAAAGGAGAAAAAAGCTACACTGCCCTATCAGTGAAAATGCCATACATATAGCAATCTTCCCCCAAGTTACCAAAACCCAAGGGCATGAGAAACAAGGCAAGCTCAGGTGCCCGGTAGGGAATGTTAGTTAAGAGCCCTCTTATTTTCAGATATTATCTAAACGTTGAAGTTATTTGTGCCTCTACCTTCAAACACGTTCAGAACTGCATAATCACTATATCTGAAAAGAACACACCAGAGATAAGAAGTGGAGGTTGGGGAGGAAATTTTAGGTCCACGAATAGGATGCTAAATCCTTTAGTAAGGACTAAATCCCAAATAGCTAAATTTTTTTCTCCTAGGACCCAGAGGAAGATTAGAAGTAGTAACAGGTTCTGGTAAAGTCTGGCAGCAATGATACAAATTTCAAACCACAAAAACTTCGAAGCCATCTCAAACATAGATTACTGAGAAACTTCAGAATACCAGTCTAAATGATCAGGTCAAAAGGTGTAACAGACAAGTCAGGAAGAATAGATCCATCTCCTTATATCACATTGTCCTTTCAACTCCATCTTTGAAGGAGGGAATCACCAAGATAAAATCTATTTTTTTCCTATAAAAAAAAAAAACCAAAGCTACCACCTGTATAAAACCAGCAACAATGGCCCTGGACTAGATTTATGATATGAGCTCCATCTTGTATGTGCTGGCGGGGGGTGAGGGGCATTTCCTCCCAGTCTTGATGTTTCTTTTCATGTGGAAAGATTTCCACCAGCAAAAGCTTCTGGTCTCACTCCACTCTCAACCCTTCCTTCCCTAAAGGATGCACACATTCTGTTCTGTTTCTCCACACTTTAAGTTTCCTAAGGGCAGGTGCCCATATAAGAGAAATTTGCAATAGTCCAGCACTAAGTGTGAGAAGTCAGTCTAATTCTGAATTTCAATATTAAGAAACCCCCCGTCCACAGATATAAGTTACATTTTCCAATATTAGCCTCATTAATAATAAAAGTGATATTCTGGCTTTTGGTATGTTGTATCCTTCCTGTGTTACTCGAAATCAGTTTAAAGCACAGACACGATGAAGAGGGCTTTTGACTGCTCCCCTTAAGCTCTCCATCACCCTAGTACTCTAAGCTCACCTGTGAAATCACTACTAGCCCAATGTTTGAACTCCATGGCCTTAGCACAGTGTCTTGCATACAGCAGACGCTCATTAATGTTTGTTAAACTGACTGAAGTACATAATGAATGTCTTAAAATACACAATTTACCTACCCTGTGTTGAAAAAAGGATGGATCAAGATATTTGTCAAATCGATCTTCAAACTTTACATCTGACTTTTTCCATTTTACCTGAAAAAAATTTTTTCACTTGAAAATAAAGGCCAGTAAACAAGTTAACAAGCTGATAACAAAACTGTGAGCACAATTAGGAAAGATTAACATACTTGGAATAAGAAACTAGAGAAATAGTGTTAAGTTACTGCCAATTTGAGAAGCTGAAACATGTATGATAAAAAACCAACTTTCCTCTTTGTGTATTAACAAAACTTCCAACTTGACTTAGAGGGATCGTTTCAGTTTTCGAGGACATTAACTATTTGCTACTTATATATTCTGACCTGATAAATGTGATAAGAACTGAATTAAGGGGCACCTGGGTGGCTCAGTCCGTTAAGCATCTGAGTTCAACTCAAGTCATGGATCCTGCAGTTCCTGAGTTTGAGTCCCTCATCAGGCTCAACAGTGTGGCGCCTGAAGTCTGCTTCAGATTCTGTCTCCCTCTCTCTACCCCTCCCCTGCTTATACTCTGTCTCTCTCTCTCTCAAAGATAAATATTTTTTAAAAAAAGAACTGAATTAAAATAAGAATCCACCCATCTCTGACGTTAGACTGCATTAGTTTTATTACAATTATCAAACTTCTTTATGTTCATTTCCATAAATATCATTTGTACTAAGTACATATGCATAAGCTTAAAAAAACTTTTAAAAACTGGCTACTACCAATGGACTCATTCCAGTTATCAGGGAAAAAAAAACTGGCAAAGAGAGAGGCTACCTACATCAGATTTTTCTTCTTTCCACTATTTTTAATCCTAATTGGAACAGAATTAACTTGACAGTTGCAAAGGGCTCTGACAAGCTCTTACTCTGCAGGAGTATCTTATTCCAACTGATAAAGCAAAACATGGTAAACTATACCCATCCAGCAATTTTCAATACAGCATCATCTCTATCTGCAACAGTAAAAAGGAAAGAGAAATAACAAGGCACACTACAATCTAAAAGTATAACCATGAGAATTCATGGCAGGGTTAGCTGTAACTGCTCAGTGAGAACGGTAAATTCTGCTGTAGCCAATGGGAAGTCCTGCATATGCACACCTCTATTTAATTCACACCTGAAGCAAATCTCCCTGCTTCTGGGGGGCTTACTTACCTGTATTAAGAAAATGGTCTTAATATTCTATTGCACCCTATTTTTGTTTACTAAGGTAGTAAACCACACCTTGCTATCAGGTCACAAACACTCAATGTACAATTATTTTAATACTTACTGAATATGACATCTGGATTTTAGTATTGGGAACCAGTTTCACCTTTCCTTCACTAGTTAGATTAACATCAACAATTCGATTTCCATTAAAACCTATTTCAAGTTTTTTGTAGGTCCAAAGATAGTAATCTTCTCCATTTTCATCTGCTTCACCAACAATACCTACAAATGAAATAACACTTTATACAAGGTAATATCACTTAATATTTAAAATGCTAGAAGCTAAAAGCTGATAAAATAAAAGTTTTTCTAAACAAGCAGTATTACCATTATTCCTCATGGTTAGAAAAAGGCAAATGTACAGGCTGCACTTCTACTCTTTGTTAACTACCTGGCAAACATAAACCATGGTCACACCATGAACTGTTCAGCATAACCTATCACTAATTTGATCCTCAAATGTCATGCTTTGTCGTGAGTATCACCTTCATTGTAATAATCATCACCGTATATGTATATACTTCCTAACACCTGAAAACTTCAGGGAAGTACTATGTCACCATCCGGCACAGTCATCCAGTTAATAGTGGTCAAACTAACACGAAGTTTCAGTTCTCCAGGGGCCCAATCAAGTACTTTCTCTTATAACCTACACATTCCTAAGTAAGCTGCACATAGGTGTTTATGGGTACCAAAACCTAAAATACGTCTCTTCTTTATGCTTCAAGCACTGGGATATCCCTGGGAAATCATCAAAATGAAAAGAGTGTTGAAGATAAATGTTAATGATCATTTTGATCACAACTTCACCTACTGGAGGAAGACCCAAACAGTGTCGGGGCAATAGGTGGTCGCTGGGGGCCCCCGTGTGTCCTCGTCCTGTGCTATTTATCTCATGCTCCCCACCCACACCTTCATACTGCCCAAGAGCCTCATGCTCCAACGGGGACTCCCTCCAGTCTTCCCTCCATGGTCAATGCATCTCATTGAAGTCGTTGGGGAGAGAAGATCATTTCTTATTAAGAAGTATTTGCTTATTAACCAAAGTTGTTCTCTCAAATGAATACAAATTCAAGGAATATAGTTTCATTGTATTTGGGGTTGCAGACGGATAATGAAATCCTTCTAATAATTAATTCCATCAGGGTGTATTTACCTATGCACTCTGAAAACTCTGGGGGTGGAGACACAATTACACCAAATAAGCTATTCTTTGAGGGGCTTTTTTTTTTTTTTTTTTTTTTGAAGAGAGAGAATGTGAGTAGGGGACAGGGGCAGGGAGTGAGGGGAGAAGGAGGGAGAGAGAGAGAATATGAATCTCAAGCAGGCTCCACACTCAGTGCAGAGCCCAACATGGGACTCCATCCCACAACCTTGGGATTATGACCTGAGCCGAAATCAAGAGTCAGACACTCAACCGACCTGGATTGAACCACTCAGGCACCTCTCTCTAAGAGGCTTTAAAAAAGACTCTGAAATATTTATCCAAGAAAAAGCTAAATAAGAATTTTTTTCTGACAAGAATTCTCGTGGTTCAGACATTCTAGGGCACCCAAATGTATCTCTCCCAAACATGGCAGACCCTAGAATCCCAGAGCTAAAAAAGGTTTATTTTAGGACAGGAAAGCACAGTTGCCATGTTCCTAAGGAAATCCACAGAAATGACTCAAAAAAACTATGGTTCCAGAAAAGAAACCCAAAAACAATGCAAAAGAATGGAGAGGAACCTGCTCTCTCACCAAAAGTAAAGGAAACCCTGACTATTGGGTTCTCCTCAACTGCAGGCTCACAAATCTTGAGTGAACATTCAGAGCATCTTCCTGCTACCCTTAGAGCTGATCACAGAAATGTCTGTGTTAATGCAACACTAATTATACTCATTAATATGAAATGCTTACTATTTATACCTAATTAAGATGCAACAGAGTAGCAATGATGCATACAATTATATCTTGAGATTGACTTTCTTACAAATTTCATCTTAGCACCACATTACACTCTGGTCTGCTATATTCAGTATTTCAGTTTGGTGCTCATGAATGTAGCAGTCTGCTAACAAATTAAAGAATTAGAATGTTAATTATATATAAGAACAGGTGTCCAAAGGGGGAAAAAAACCACCAAGAGAATAATATGATCAAACATGCTGACTATCACAGCTGGCTATGATCTGCATTTAAAATAATTCCATCATATTCTTAACAAGTTCGCCGCCTTCACGTAGCCAAGCCAGCTATGGGACTCTCCCTACCTCCTGACTAGCATACACGTCTGGAGGAGCTCTGTGCCTCGCATGCTGTCACCCATATGAGACACAAAGGGACACAGAGCAGCTCTGGTCCCCAAATGCCCTGCCAACTGCAGTAAGTACTCAACTACCTCTTTAAAATAGTCACTTCCCACCCTCTTTAGAATATTCCTTTACTTTATACTGACTTGTTATAAACTAACTCATTTCAACAGTACACAGATGTGAATTCCTTTACCTAATACTGATGTTCTCCTGCAAAGCTGCATGTAAATATATCCTTTAAAAAAAAAAACTAAAATAATTTAATCAAGTATAGCACAAATAGAGTTTGGATTTGGCATAGGTCTGTATTAATTATCCATCAATATTGATAAGTAAGAGCTACAACACTAACAAGTTTTTAGGGGCACCTGGTTGGCTCAGTCAGTAGAGATGTGACTCATTATCTCAGGGCTATAAATCTGAACTGGGTGTAGAGATTATTTAAAAATAAAAATCTTTAAAAAAATCCATGAAAAAAATGTTAAACATACGATGTTTTGGAAAATAACACAGGAACTAACAAACAAGTCATCCAGGAGACTGTCTTATCTAAAAACTATACCACAGTTCCACACGGGAGAAAGCCAAAATAAAACAAAATCCTATTTAGTTCCTTTGATTATATATGATAGAATCAGTCAAAATAAGGTATAAGAAAAATGAGGGGAGAGAGGATATTTCATATTGTTCAAAATACTTAATTCCTTAAATCTTAAAAGTTATATTATATAAAAGTTATATTTTGAGGGAGTGTCATATGAGGTTTGGCAACTTAGTTAAACCCTCTTAAAGCAACAGGGGATCATAAAATTGATATTAAAATAATTCTGTGGAAAATAGTGAAAACACATTTACTGATTCAATGTACAATCAATCACCTTAAGAGTCATTACATAAGTCATGCTTAGTATGCAAATAGTCCCAAACGTTAAATATGCCATAGAACACCTACCCCATATTGGCAAGTCATCTATGTACATCTGATACCAGTAGTGATTTCTGATAGCATACACAAATGCGTCTCTCTTTTCTTTATCTAAGTCAATTTCACAGTAAGTGGCTGGCATCACATCATCTGCAAAAAATAAAAATTGTACATGAGCACAGTGGTTTGCAAAATAGCAGAAAAATTACACAAGAAAAAGCCAACATTTCTTGAAGTTAAAATTTGTATTCATAATCATTGAATCTGGGTGATAATTACATGAGGGTTCATTCAGTAGATAATTCTTTCCTTTTTAATGTATGTTTTAAGAGTTTTCAAAATAAAGGAATTTAACCATCTATATTTTTAAGGATTATTTTATTACATGAAGCAATCATCCCTATATAAAAAATTTATACAAAAACATTTACAAAATAAGTTTATAATGAATAATTTGATTTTAAAAACAAAAACAAAAAAGCTTACAATACACAGGAAAGTTTTCATTTAATATACACCAAAAACTCAAAAATATGATCCTAAAGCTATAAGATCTGAGATATTCATTTTAACATTCTTGGAAATGCAAGTCACTAGAGGCCGTAGACTCTAAGAGGAATCCTAGTGACTCTTCATAATTAGAAAGATGAAAATACAACCTCCATCTAGCAGGTGTCACTGTTTATTAATTACCCAAAGGTCCCCTAGAGATGAGTCATTTCCACTCGAATGCTTTCAAAAATACTGCTACCACAATACTGTTCAGATGGTCTCTAACCTATAAATCTTTCAAAAACATGCTTTCAAAATGGGCTTATAAATAAGTACTGGGCGAGGGGGTGGGAGGGAGCGCCTGAGTGGCCCAGTCAGTTAAGCATCCGACTTCGGCTCAGGTCATGATCTCATGGTTGGTGGGTTTGAGCCCTGCATCGGGCTCTGTGCTGACAGCTTGCTCAGGGCCTGGAGCCTGCTTCGGATTTTGTGTTTCTTTTTCTCGCTGACCCTCCCCGCTCATGCTCTGTCTCACTCTATCTCTCAAAAAATAAATAAATGTAAAAAATATTTAATTAAAAAAATAAAAATAAGTACTAGGGATACAACATACAACACGATAACTACAGCCATCACTGGTGTAAGACATAGGAAAGTCTTTAAGAGAGTAAATCCCAGGGCGCCTGGGTGGCTCAGTCAGTTAAGCCTCTGACTTCAGCTCAGGTCAGATCTCACGTTCGTGGGTTCGAGTCCCACTTCAGGCTCTGTGCTGACAGCTAGCTCAGAGCCTGGAGCCTGCTTCCAGTTCTGTGTCTCCTTCTCTCTCTGCCCCTCCCCCTCTCAAGCTCTGTCTCTCTATCAAAAATAAATAAAACATTGAAAAAAATTTTTTAAAAAGAGAGTAAATCCCAAGAGTTCTCATCATAAGAAGAACAGTTTTTTTCTTTCTTCTTTTCTTTTTATTGTATCTGTATGAGAATCTGGATTTTAGCTGAACTTATTTGTGGTCATCACTTCACAATATGTGTGACTCAATCAATCATGCTGTATGCCTTACTTCTACAGTGATGTATGCCACTATTTCTCTATAAAACTGGAAAAAAACGTGCTTATGGTCATCAGTTTCTAAACAAAATGAAGACCAAACCCAAAAAAACCTGTAAACATTCTAGATGCCCACTGAAATGATTAAATTGCTTTTTTATATTACTTAGGCAATTAGAATAAATGACAAATCTTAACAACAAAAAAATAAAGCATAGTTGTTTAAGGTCTCCTGTATTATATTATTGGTTATTTTGAACTTGAAATGCAATTCTCCCCAAGAAACAATGTTAAATTTCTTAAATCTTGATTAAAACCCCTTAAACATAAATTGCAGCTGAACCATGATTAATAGCCAGCTATATTATTTCTTCTGAGTTATGACACTACCAACATGTCTTCCCAATTCTCAACAAGAAAGAACAGCTTCCCCTTATTAGAGCTCAGCCAGAGTGGATGCCCCAAAACCGTAAAACCAAAGACAGCAGGAACCACTTAAGTCCATGAAAGATGGATAGGGAAATACCCTCACTCCAAAAGTAGAAGAAAATTGCTTTGTCTCCAACAATGGCTCCCATACAGATTTCCTTTCTACCAAGGCCCTTCTAGGCAGCAAGGAATTTAGGATTTTCATAATAGCAAAAACTGAGGCAGAGCGGAGAAGGGCGGTGGGGGGGAGGTTAGGACACAAGATTTCTAGAAAGGGTTCCTACAGCAGGAGCTAGGAGAACTGGTAGCAAGAGGTGTCCAGACTTCCAGAGTGTGGTAATGCACAAAAGGCAGCAGGCGACTACAGCAATGAGGGGAGAAAGAGAAGCCCAGGAAGGTCCAGGCTTGGGCAGCGGCAAAGACCTGTGAGAGACGGCACAGCGAACACTTCAAAGCCACCAAATTCCTTGCTGTTTAAGTCAGACGTTCAAAGATAATCGCCATTAGCAAACAGTGTTGAAGTTTTACGTACGAATTCTGAGATATACAAATGGCGTTTACCTGCATAAAGCTTTTAAGATTTCTCACAGTCTGAACCTCAGTTCAACTCTCTCTTGCCCAACCATCTGTCATTTTCTCTCCCTACACTCCAGCCAAACGCAACCACCTGCAGTTTGCACACACCTGTGCACTCTGGGCCTCTGGACTTGCCGGCCTATGTTGGAATGCCTACTATAAATGTCTACCCTAAAATTTTTCCCATCACCTACCCTCTCCTCTGCAGAGTAATCCTTGATTCCCCACCCCCACACCTCTCATATACCAGAGCCTGCCCCTTTCTATGAAATTCCATGGCTTTCTCTCCATATCTCCCTATGACACCTAGGCCTACACCAATTACCACCTCATACCAGTATCTGAGCTCCTCAAAAAGACCATCAGGCCTTGAGAGCTATGTGTATACTGATCATATCCTTTTTACTCCCAGCTATGCCTGTTTCAGTACCCTACACAGAACAGGCACTAAACAAAACATTTTAGCAAATTTTAAGAGCAAACTTTTACATTTACTTGGCAAAGGAAAACATGAAGTATATTACAGTATGTATATATACATTCATCACTGTATGATTAGTGTGCATGCGCGGGTATGTGTGTAAGGAGGAAAATGCCAATATAAACAAATGAAATTTGTAAGCGGAGTATCTCAGAATGATTCACAAAGAGGTCGTGAAGAGTATCTTTCACTGATGTAAAATCTAGTAAAGAAATGGGTCAAAGGGAAAACCTATCTTTAGGGTAGGCTATAAAAAGGACCATGTGAGATCATATTTCAATGAAATTCCTCTTGCAGACATGTGGGCAAATACAAACATCACAAATAATTGAAGAATCTGGTTGCTCAACTAAAACAGCACTTCTCTCGGGAAGGAGCTGCTTTGAAAATATCTAATGTAAAGTGTCTGAATACGCCAGACTGTTGTTCAGCATTCTATATAAATGGAAAACAACCTGAAAAATCTATCACAGTACATCACTGCTGTTAAATTATAAAAGGGCATACCTTTTTCAGATGAAATACACACCTATGAATTCTGAAAAGGATACAATTAAGATCTCACCAATGTAAACACACATTATATGGGGCAAGGAGGAACAAAAGCAAAGTTATAAAGTGGCAACTATTAATATTGATTTTTCAAGCAGGCAGCAAGGGTAGATTCTGGAAACTACATACCAGTATGTCTGTCATCAATTCACAACAACACCCCAGACTAATACCTGAACAATGAAAACATTGAGAAAGGAATATGGGATCTATTTGAGTTCTCTAGAACACATCATGCCTAGCTTTATTAGCTTTCTCTTTTGATAGCATTACTAAATTGGAAATCACTAAGGCTCTACACCTCAAATTCAGCTGCACTTGGCTTTTTCATGAAGTCACCATAGACAAATTTATAAACAGGCAGAAACTTGAGTTTTAGTCTGGGCTCTACTATTTACTAGCTATGTGAATAAAAGCAAGTCATTCAACCTCTTCGAACCTCAGATCCCTCAACCGTGAACCAGAGATAACATCTATCTCCTTCCCAGAGTTGTTTTAAGAATTAAAAGTGTCAATATATCCACAGTGTTTTCTTGGGCCACACATCCATTTGAGAATCCAATGAAAGTTGTATCTCCCTTGTCCCCCTAAAAATGCACATTCAAACAAAACTAAGTGTACAGTTTCAGAAAACTCATGGACCCCTGAAGCCAAAACCCATGGACCTCTGAAGCTAGAGTTTCTGGTTCAACTTTGTACACCCAGAGCCTACTGTAGTGCTATACATAACTTATTAAATAAGTAAATTAATATTATGTCTCATACATAAAATAAAACATTAGATGTTACAGAAGTTTTTTGAAATCTAACATGAACTCAATTTTTTAAAATTCTAAATAATGTGGATGAATGTGAAAAAAAGAAGGATGGAATTCAAGTGATTTTTTATTTACTTTATATTTCTCTGCAGTTTCTTAATTTTGTTCACTGATCCTGTATCATTGTCAAAAAAAAAAAACATAAACATACATTCTTTTGCAAAAAAAAAAAAAGATATCAATCTGGAGTAGAACAATGTTACCAATGGTTTGAACAGGAACTTATAAAAAGCCCTGGCTATTCAAATTTGCAGTTAGCACAAAGTTTAAGGAACTGCTAACACCAAGAATTCAAAATACCTAAATGCAAAATTCAGTACAAGATTCAAATTATTTCGTTTGGCTAAAACACTTTGGTAGAAACCAACAGGACAAAATATGGCATTAAGTTCCCAGACTTCCAATTAAACAGGACAGATTAACCACAAGTATGTGTCTTTTCCCTCCTGAAATTCCATTAAAATGTCAATAAAGGAATAAAAAGGATGTAGGTACTCAAGGACAAAATGAGGACAATAAGATTTCAACGCATTTTTGGAACACTGAAAATGAACAGAAAATGGCAAATGACTGACAAAGCTGAGGAAACCGTAACAGAAGAGGGTTGGTGTCACAGAGCACAGGGACACTTGAGATTCTCAGGACTTGAAAGGCACCACACACATCACAAAGTAGGGGACAGATGTAGGGCTGAACACACAGAGGAACTGTATAAAAAGATGTTTATGGAAGGCTTGGACGCCCAAGTTCCCTTTTCCGCTCACCACCAGGCTAGAAGAGTAACCTCAATTCCCCCCTCCAGGAGACCACAGGCACCTTCCCCTAGAGAACTCCACCAAAAAGGCTGCAGAGTTAGGGAGAGTAGACTCCGGGGCCTGAAGACAGCATGGGGGACTGACTGAAGTCAACATCTTTAGGCAGAATGAAAGGCCCTGCTGCTTCTCCAGCCTCTTCCCCACTGTGGCAGTCAGGCCCTTACCACCCAGACAGGTATCTGGAAGATCACACTGCACTGTGGTTAAAAGCTCAAACTTTAGCCCTGCACTCCCTACGTTCAAATCCTTATTCTGCCACTTTGCATCTGTGAATCCTTGGACAAGTTATCCAACGTCTGGGCCCCAACCTCCTCATCTGAAAAATAAGGATAATACACCTCATAACACTGAGGATGAAAACTCAAGACTGAGAATCACAGAAGTGGAAATACATAAGATTCAAAGTAGCCTTTGGCATTTCTCTATCTGTAGTGCTCTCAACTTACAATTTCATTCTTCTGTTAAGTTGGGATATTCACGGAAAAGAAAATTCAAAAGAAGATCAATAAAACAAATAAGAGGCAAGAAGCCTCTAGAAGCCATCAATTTTTCAACAATATCTTTTATTATGCTGTAACAATTCTCAAATGAGGGGAAAGGGGAGTGGACAGTGACCTCCCCTGGTTAGGAAATACTATTCCAGATCATCTAAAGATCATAGTGAGCCAATTATCATAAAGAACAGATAAGCACAGGGGTGCCTGGGTGGCTTAGTGGGTTAGTGTCTGACTTTGGCTCAGGTCATGATATCACAGCTTGGGGGTTCAAGCCCCATGTCGGGCTCTGTGCTGACAACTCAGAACTTGGAGCCTGCTTCAGATTTATGTCTCCCTTTCTCTCTGCACCTCCCCTACTCACACTCTGTCTCTCTCTCTCTCTCTCTCTCTCTCTCTCAAAAATAAACAAACATTTTAAAAAGTTATTTTAAAAGAACAGACATGGAGGGCCTGGGTGGCTCAGTTAAGCATCTAACTCTTGATTCTGGCTCAGGTCATGATCTCATGATTCATGAGATAGAACCCTGTGTTATTAGCACAGAGCCTGCTTGGGATTCTCTCTCTCCTCTCTGCCCATCCCCCACTCCCAAGTGCTCACTCTCTCTCAACTAAATAAACTTAAAAAAAAAAAAGAGCTTACAATGTCTAAATAGCTAAGGATACAACAGTAAACAAGAATGCCACTGTCCCTACCCTAACAGAACTAACTAAACTACCTAGCAAGCTAGTGCAATAGCTTGAGGATAAATCAAATCCTATGATCAATCAAGTAATTTAATATTTCCTAATTGCTAATACAAAATTAAGTTGGAACTACAGACCCACACTATGTGTGATTAGTATTCCTATCAACAACCATCTTTAAAATGTAAACTATGTATCAGGAACTTTGATAAATGCTCTATTTAATTACCTCATTTAAATCAAACAACAATTCTATCAAGTAGATATCATATCCCTCATTTCACAGATGAGGAGAATGAGATCAAAGACGAAAAATAACGTGCCCGTGACTAAACAGGTAGGCAGAGGTGGCACCGGGATACAATCAAGTCTCTGATTCTGAATCACGTTTTCTCCATTCCACAATGGTAGGGTTCCAAGAGGTACCCTCTAAAATCATAGGGTAATGAATTCAGGCCTGGTTCAGAGATACCCAACTTAATTCTGCCCTTCTCTTTCTAATTTCCTTTATATGTTCTTGGTTTAGTATTTTGTCTAATGGCAGTATATAACATTTTGGGGAGGGGGAAAAAAGCTGTGCATAACATCTCAAGTGAGAGGCATCCTACATTAGACTTAAGACGATCACTAGTTCCCTAAAAGTCAATTTAATGACCTTCATTTTATGAAATAATACCAATTTATTTAGTCTGGCAGAATTTACTAAATTTAAAAAAAGGTGTGTGTGTATATCTGTGTGCGCATATAAGTGTGTATGTATATACCTATATAGTATTTTCTAGTTTTGAAATATTTCCAAAACTTTATTTGAATATGCCTTGATAAGAACATTTAAAAATTGAATACTTGAGTGATGAAAAGATTAACAATACAAATGCTTCTATAATTCACATTGGGACATAAAGATTTGTGTTTCCATGGCATTATTAGTATGCCATGATACTCCTTGGGCAAATCATTTCATCTCTGGGCCTCACTAAGGGGAAATCAGATGACAATCTCTAAGGCGCATCCAACCTTTAAAATTCTATGACACTATAAATAACAACCAGGAAACTAGTAAAACATTGCTCAAAGCATTGATCAACTATGTCTTTGAACAGGGCAAGCAAAAGATGACAGCAGAAAGAGAAATCTCATCAGCATTCACTTTTTCATCTGGACCACTTAATTTAGCAGCTCCCTCAGCAGCACATCTGCCCGCGTTGGAGGTGCAGAGCTAAGAAGACTCCAAGGAACCGCCAACTCTTCGGAAATAACACCTGGCCAGTCCTTGTGCTTTTCATCATAAGGTGCTTAATCGGAAAGTAAAATAAAGCCCACTTTTACAGCCCACAAAAATTGTTCCCCTCTATCTAACCAATCTATTCCTTTCAGCCTCAAGGAGCTAATAAAAGAGGACAAGTGAAAATAGCTGAATGATTACTCTTTAGCAAACAGGCTGAGACTTCGAGACTTTGCTGTCCATGGCAGCAAAGTAGGACTCAGCGTTTTTGCCTATCTGTTCTAGCTCTCCGGTTCCTCCTTTGGTAAATGCACACCAAATATGAAAAAGGAGAAAGTTATGTGAATAAATGTAGGACCCACACGCTAGTCCAAGTTTTTTCCTTACTTGCAATTAAGTAGTTACGTTGCCTGATTAAATTAAAACACAAGCCTCAGGGTGTGTTTACAATAATTTATAAAGACACAGGCAGGCCACTGGGGTTTAAATTTACAACTTAATTTTATAATTAAGCCCCAAAGAACACAGTGCGAGGGCAGGGAGAAGAATGCAAATATATACACCTGTTTTCAAAAACAATAACAAAAAATATTCTGAAAACAAGAATAAAATTTAACCAGTCAAAATTAAGTATTATCTTTAAAATATTATCTTTAAAAAAAAATCTCAATTCACATCCTTTTCTCAAAAGTGCAAAAATAGCAGTTACTGTTCATTTTACACTTGCAGACAATGAAGTCAAAATGAAAGTAAAGAGTTTCAGTAAAATCAATGCAGTAAAAGAAACAGGATTAAAATTCAAAGCTCCTGATTACAAGATCCAAGCTCTATTCAAAAATCAGGACACCTAATCAAAGATCCTGTAAAAATTCAATTACTCAGGCTTCTGTTCACTGGGTTAAAAATGTCTATGCAGAAAATACACTCTCTGGCTAATTTCACAGAAAAAAATTAGTAGAGCCTGATAAAATAGATACCTGCATAATAACCAGATGAAGATTTTTTTTGCAGTTTTAACAAGTCTTTGACTTAAAATTTAAAACCACACTATCCTACTAGAATTAAGAGAGTAAATTAACACCCACTGATAAATACATTCGGGGCCAATGGTACAAGTCTGAATTTGAGGCTTTACACAGAATTTTTAAGTATCCATACACCCCATGACATTCCTGTACCTCCAGAAATTATGAATCTCTGACAGCCTTCCCCAACCACGTATGTCTAATAACTAGAGGGCTTACTAGAAATCACTTTTCAGAAAGAAATAGGTTAGGGAAACAATTTTATCAACAAATATTTATTTTATTACTTTACAAATAAATATTCAAAATAAACTTTTGTTACTTACTAACGTACTATTCTCAATGCAACTTCACTTACAGATGAAAACATTTTTTAGAGTCTAGAGCAGTGTTTCTCTAGGGTCAGTCAGCCATGTCTGATGACAGGCTGGGATGTCACAACTGAAAGGTGCTACTGGCACCTACTGGGTAGAAGCCAAGGACTTTGCTAAATATCCCACAACGTACAGGGCAGCTCCCCACAAAACAGAATATCTGGCCCCAATGTCAATAGTGCCAAAGCTGAGAAATGCTGGCCTATACTCTGACTTGTATTTTAAGGACTATTAAGGTTTACTTACCTTTGAATTTAATATCCAGACCACTAAATTCCAATTCAACTCCTTGAAGTGCTTCTCCCAGAGTTTCATGGTAATGACTGATACTTTTTTTTGACCCCACGCAGAATGGAAGTGAAAAGTACTTATATGTCTCTTGGCGATTATGGTAGGGCCCAACAGTATTCATCCATAAGACAACTTCCTCTTTATCTTGATACTGAAACAAACAAAAAACGAATTATAAATTTTTAAATCTAACTAAAAAAAAATTTTAATGCTTTATTTATTTTTGAGACAGAATATGAGAGGGGGAGGGGCAGAGAGACAGGGAGACACAGAATCCAAAGTAGGCTACAGGCTCTGAGCTGTCAGCACAGAGCCTAACACAGGGCTTGAACCCATGAACGTGAGATCATGACCTGAGCCGAAGTCGGAGGCTTAACCAACTGAGCCACCCAGGCACCCAAAATCTAATTTAAATAAAGGAGTATTTGTTATATGTTCTAGACAAAAGTGTACTGTGTTTGGGAAGCTATAAATAAAATACTAGAAGTTTATTTTATTTTAATCTGATGACCAATGTCCACATCTTAAAAAGACACTTCTTGCATTTTAAAATTTTAACTTCTGATTGTGATTTCAGGCAGATCTATCTTTTCTAAACTTTGTTTTACAGAAGGTATTGTTTAAACAAAGTCCAATAGCCCATAAGAGTTCAAAAGCACATGAAGTAATGGTGAACCCAGAACCAGTATTATTCACCATGCTAACATGGACAAGGAAGGAGGAAAGAAAATCAATAGCTTATCCAGAAATTCACGTTAATCATTAGAAACTAAAAAATCTAAAATTGCCAGCAAGCACAAATAAAATTTCATCTCCTTTCTAATCTTTTCCGTGGCCATTGGTCAAGGTACTAGAAAGGAGAGAAATGACTAAACAAGAGGAAGAGAAAGCTGTACTATGGAAATCTCTATAGTCCATTCAAGCCATCATTCTATTTTCCCCCTTTATTAGCCCGAAAGCCATATACTGTGTGCATACTTCTTCGGATAAGTAACTATGGTTATCAGTAAATACTATCTGTAGCTAAATCTGCAGTGTGGGCCAATGACTTTGCGTAGGTGACTTCATGTTTCCAGGGTCAACTGGAGAATGTGCCAAAGATTTCTAAAATCTTAAGTTTAAAATTCCTATGATTCTATGAAAAGCAATCACCCATAGCAACATAAATTGAAGACGAGATAGGATAAAATATAAATCAACTAATAGTGCAGATGTTAAATCACTGAACAATTGTTTACTGAGTGCCTGCCACGTCCAGTAATTGTGTTTGAAGCTGAGGATACAGCTTTTAACAAGACAGGTTCCCTGCCCTACTGGAGCTCAGAGCCGAAAGGGAAAGATGGACACTGAACAAGTAATTACAATAAAGTAGGGTGCTATGGAGCATATAACAGAGGAAGCTATCTAACTAACCCAACTACCAAATTCTTACCTCTAAAACTAATATATAAACATTTTTTATCAAAATCCAACCTCTCCAGGGGCGCCTGGGTGGCTCAACCAATTAAGCATCCGACTTCGGCTCATGTCATAATCTCACAGTTTGTGGGTTCGAGCCCTATGTCGGGCTCTGTGCTGAGAGTTCAGAGCCTGGATGGAGCCTGCTTCAGATTTTGTGTCTCCCTCTCTCTCTGCCCTTCCCCCACTCATGCTCTTGTTTCTCTCTCTCTCAATAATAAACATTAAAAAAATTTTTTTTTAAATCAAACCTCTCCAAAAACAAACTCATGCCACCCAAATTTACCCTTTCATCTTTGTTTTTCTAATGGTATCACCATTTACTCACACATGGAAACTCAGACCCCAAGTCTCTCTGCATTCGAAAAACACACAGACTTGTCTACTCTCACCCGAAGCATCTACATCTCCCTTTTGATCCATACCACCAACATCCTACCTAAGAGTTACATCTAATCACCTCATCTTCAAATATAATAAATGTCTCAACATTCATATAAAACATTGTTCAGGTCATTAAGAAAATAATAAACTGTCTTTTTTTTTGAATACATGACACATACCAAGCATATTGTTAGGTACTAAGGACACACAGCTGACCCTTGAACAATGCAGGGTTAGGGTCAAATCCATACGTAACTTCAGAGTCTCCCCAAACTTAACTGCTAATAGCCTTGTTGATCAGAAGCCTTACTAACAACATAAACAATCGATTAACACACCTTGTATATGTATTGTATACTGTATTCTTACAATAAATGTCAGCCACGGTTCCTGGCTGCCTCAGGCAAGGATTATCACTCTCCGGGGGAGTGAACGAGTAAACAAGATTTGCATCTGGAGGCTGGAGAGTGCCATTTCCTGGTCAAAATAATTTTGGCCTCTGTCATGCTGGGCCAGATGTAGAGTGGCCAAGGTGCACAAAAGATCAAAACCGCATTTTGGATTATTCAGTGCTAGCTTCCTCTCCCCAGCATTTGCAAAGGCAAGTATGGATGCTTCTTTTGATATGCATTTGACTCTGTTTACCTGGTAACTGATCCAGGTCAGTTCTCCGCGCCAAAGTTCTATATAAGAGGAATTATTTTCTTAATGAAAAGGGGGAGAAGAAGAAGAATAAAGAAGCGAGAGGCTTGATCGGAAACCGTGTGCTGTCTTCACTCTCTGTGTCTTCCCTCTCCTGCCCTGTTTTCTCTCCCTCCCTCAGGAAAAGAACCCACGAGGATTTCCCGTCCTGCTGGCCAGGGCGGGACACGACAAATAAAGTAAGCTAGAAAAGAAAAAATGTTAAGAAAACTGTAAGGAAAATACATTTGTCAAACTTCACTGTATTTATGGGAAAAAATCTGCATGTAAGCAGACCTACGCAGTTCAAACCTATGTTGTTCAAGGGTCAACATACAGATGAATAAAATACTGTCCTTTCCTTTAAGAAGTTCACAATCTACAGTGGTGCCAAACAAGTACATGATTAATGATAAAGAAATAAGCATTAAAATTAAGGTAATAAAGGGCTATTACAGCAACAATAGCTGAATCACTAATTCTGCTTTGGCAGAGAAAAAAATTCTCTTAACAATATAGAATGTGTTTCAAGTGAATTCAGAAAAACAACAACAGATAATCTGCACATATGAAGGAAGGTATCAGAGGTCTGAACACAGCCATCCAGCCCCATTCAGCGGACAAAGCTGCACACGCCACCTCTCTTCCTTCCGCTGCTCACGGTCACACAGCACTCGTCAATCAGTCTTTTATGGAGGCAGTTACCGCACAGGAATTCTCAAAACCGCGCACAACACCAATCAACCATCAACTGACCAAAGCTGCTATTAGAACTGAAACTTGCTCACTAGACAGAAACCTCTCTGCACAGTATAATCTACACAAAAAGTATTTAATTAGTACAATGGGGAAAAAAAAAACTGAAAAAAATGTGGAAACTTCAGTGAAATTCATTAGCAATGTCCTAAAAAAAAGTTTGAAGTGTGTATTGACTGATATGTGCACTGGTTCAACAGTACCTTTTTAGAGAAAAAGGGGAGGTAACAACACACACATATTTAAGATTAGAATGCTGAAAATGAGGACCTATCAATGAGGACCTTGTCATTAATCCTGCAGCGTCCGTAGAAATGTTTAAATGTTACTTGTGAAAATAAGCACAAAAATATTTTTTCTATAAATTCCAAAACTCATAATTCCTTCAAAAATAAACAAAAATTAGAATTTAAATACTTATTTTAAAAGGGTATTCTTTTTTTTATATACAAACTGAAGCATAAAATAACTTAAGGGGCACAGTGTGTGTTAAACGACACATTCCGAAGTGGCTGCCTCTACGAGGTAGTAGAACTGTGGCCACGTGATGGAAACTGCACTGCAACAAAACATACACCATTCTGTAACCCTTCTGGGAAGAGGACCGAAATACGAGAAATATGTACATGTGTAATACATGCACACCTTCACACATACACATATACACACACATACGGGGAGGGGGTGGCTAGGCTGAAGATTAAGGCAAAAATGCTTCTTTTCTTTTACATCACTCCTTATGCAGACCATGGTCAATATAAGGAACTTAATTAAAATGTTACTTTTCTTTGCAGTTCTAGATTACCCCTGAGAGTAAGTGCTCCCAAGACAAGGTCAAGACTAGAGACCTTTTTCAAGAGAGAAAATGTGTCTTAAAAATATCTTGAAATTAGAAAATATTGAAAGGAAGACTTCACACAATGTTTTTTAAGAGGAAAAAACCTTTCCTTTCCCTAACGCTGCTAAGAAAGCCCCTGAGCTCCACCACTCCGTGGGCAGGGAAGGCTCTTCCCTCTACTCTGGCCAAAAGGCTAACCTAACTCACTTTCAAAACGTTCCATGAAGTCCTAGCAAGCTCATTTTAAACCCTTTCCTTGGAAAAATTATGAGTAGGCCAATGACACTGAGAAAGACAGAGATTTACAAGTTACCTGCTGAGTGTAACCAGGAGAAGGGGACAAAAAGCAAGGAAGCACAGCAGGGGACCAGGGGGTCCCTGAGCATGGCAGCAGGAGTTCCTTCCAGGAGGCCTTCCTGGGAAGTGGCCAAGTGAGAGGAGGCCAATCCAGACCATCCGCATCCCTCACCGCACCGTTCTCTTCAAGCTCCAGCTCTGAGAGTTTCTGTTATACTCAGTTTCTGAGCGGTCTCCCCCAGCCCAAATGGTTTGCAGTACTGTCTTCCTTCCTTTCCTTCCCCACCTTGCTTCCCATGCCGTTCCCCCAAATCTGTAATGCACTCCTTCTCTCCACTTAGCCAATTTCTATTTACCGTTCAAAACTACTCAAATGCTCCTTTCTCAAACCCTTCAATCCTCAATTAAAGCCTTAACAGATCAATCCCTAACATGATCACCATCTTTTCGGACTGTATCATTAGCTAACACTTATGAAACACATACTCTGTGCTAGGTATACTAAGGTCTTTATATGAATATTTAATCCTCTCAAAACTTTATTAACATAGGTCCTATTATATTCCCCATTTAAAATTTTTTTTTACTGGTTACTTTTGAGAGAGAGAGAGAGAGAAAAAAATATTGAGTGGGGAAGGGGCAGAGAGCGAGGGAGACACAGAATGCAAAGCAGCTCCAGCCTCTGAGCTGTCACCAGAGCCTGAACGTGGGGCTCAAACCCACAAACCTTGAGGTCTTGACCTGAGCCGATGTCAGATGCCCAATCGACTGACCCACAAAGATGCCCCTATTTCCCCCATTTTACACATTAAAATAAACAAATTAAGAACAAAGATGTTAAATAATTTGTCCAAGATCATATAACTAATTAGTATCACATTTACAAGTTTAAGACTACACTTTTGCTACTCCCTAACCAGCTTCATTAACTAAAGAGCAAAAACTAAATGAAGAAAATATGAAAAAAAGTACAGCTGTACAAAGCAACTAAACAGTTACTGAATACTGAACAACTTTCCCATCTGAACCTTTAATGTGCCTTAAAGAAAAAAAACCTTCGTAAGAACTTACTTGTGTTCTAATTTCAAAAGGCTTGATCTTTTATTTGCAAGATGTCACCAATGTTAGGCCTCTCTTATTTAAATACTGTTTATGTGCTGGGAAAGGGGAGTCATAGAAGTTTCTCTCCTTGATCGAGATCAGGAATTAATTTTTCTCAGGAGGAACACTTTAGGAGATAGTGTTACTGATGTATTCATGTAAAATCTGAATAAAGAAATTAAAATTTTGGGGCATGTGTGTGGCTCAGTTGGTTAAGCATCTGACTTCGGCTAGGGTCATGATTTCACAGTTCCTGAGTTCAAGTCCCAGGTCAGGCTCTGTGCTGACAGCTCAAAGCCAGGAGCCTGCTTCAGATTCTGTGTCTCCCTCTCTCTCTGATCCTCCCCTGCTCACATTCTGTCTCTCTGTCTCTCAAAAATAAAATAAACATTAAAAAAAGAAGAAATGAGAATTTATATATACAGGCAAAGGACTAAAGGCTCAGAATAAGCACCCAAATGGCACCACTTTCATGGGATGAGGTAAAATACACGTTTGCTTTTTTTTCCTTTTAGAATGAAGTAGAGATTTGATACCTTTTTTTTAATTTGAGGAAGATTTTTTCCACTCTTTATATATTTTTAAAGCGATGCACATTCAAGAACAGGAATCTGAGTATGACCCACACCCAGATAAAATAAAAGCATAAACTTTGCACCATTCTTCACCAAAATTCACTTAAGTGTCTTAAGTGATCTGAGAAGAAACTGTGGTTGACACAACTAGGCAGTAGGCCAAATTTCTGAGGCAGAGGATTCTAGTAATGTACTTCATTGAGTTTGTATATGCACTATGCACACTCTTTATTATACATGTGTACAATATGTGCATGTTATACATGTTTGCTTTAAAATATAGATCAGAGTAGGGTGTCTGGCTGGCTCAGTCAGAGGGGCATGCAACCCTTGATCTCAGGGCTGTGAGTTCGAGCCCCACACTGGATACAGAGATAAATTAAAAAAAAAAAAAAACTTAAAAAAATTTAAAATACATATCTGAGAAAGCAAAATCTAGTTCTGAAAGTGTTTCAGCAATTATAATTTTGATGCCCCTTTTTTTATTTAAAACACATACATCAGATTTTTAATATAAATAAGTATAATTATAAAATATAGAAATGTATTTTTAGATAATCTCTTGAGATAACTGTGCTCTCTTCTCCCTCTCTCTCAAAATAGCTTTGTACCTAAATAAACTTTTAGTCTACCATAGAGTACAGCTGAAAATAGGACAACGAATTATGGCATTTCCTAAAACTAGATCTGTATTAAAGCACTCACAAATTCACCTGTAGTAAAGAATTTATTCTCTTCATAAATCTTCAAAAAAGTTATAAAAGTTCCCATACTCCCAACAGAGACAAAGACAAGAGGCTGCTATTTGCCAAAGCAAAGCAAAACAATCTCTGAAATCACTCGGTGGTGTGCTACGTGTTTATAGGGGAGGCTGAGTGTAGGCTACCCCAGGCACATATCAATCAGATCCTTCTAACATCACCTACCAGAGGTAAACGGGCCCCCCAAAGAAATGGGGTTTTGGCTTAGTTAGGGCCCCTAAATCATAACATGCATCCTAAAGACTCTGCATCCTAAAGGAACAATGGTCTGGATTCACTCACTGTGCTGTAAGTAACCGGGTTTCAGGCTTCCAACACTGCACAGTCTTGTCTCTGGCAGCTTCCTCAGGGCTCAGTTCACTCAACAAGCACTGATTAAATACCACTGTGCCAAGCACAGAGCCTGGGTATGTAACAGACAACAAACCAACAAACAAAAATCTGACTGTGATCTTGAGGAAAGAGAACCCATAAAACTTCAGGGCTACAGTATAAACCATAAAATGCATTAAGATTCTTGTTCCATTCATTACTGGTTTTGGGTGCTGACATCTTTACATAGTATTACTGTGGAAATTTTACTGACAAGACAGGCAGTAAAAGCAAGGACTAGAAAGTCACGAAGGCCTGTGCAGGCCTTAGGAAAATGAGTGTGTTGCATTAAATAATCTCAAGTCTTTCCAGTTCTAAAATTCTGGTTCACAATCTGAAATCTTTTTAACAGAGTCATTTGGAATCTTGGGAGACATGGTACTCTAACTACAGACGTTTCCAAGTCCTCTGAGTTTCAGAAAACCAAGTAAGAATAAACCACACCTTACACATCTTTCACTAACTCTGAAAAGTCCTTTTTATAATCTTCCAATCACATACTAAGTGCCTGTCTTTCATGAAAGTGTTAATTTTTTATTGCGAACAGTATGACCTGCCTATACAATTCGACTTTCGAAAACTGAAAGGACACACCTTTATATATTCTAGATGTTTATATACTCTAGAAGTCAACAGCACATTTCCTTCTCATTATTCTTATGAGAATATTAAAAGAGCTCTGCATAAATAAGCACTTAAAAAATAACATGACAAATAGCTAAATCCTATATCAGTAGATAAAATAAGAGAAATAAGGGGGCTTTGTGAAACTATATAAACTAGTTTTTTCTTCATAAGACCAGTTAGATAACTAGTGGGGTGCAGTACAAAATAAAAATGCAGGTCTCCTTGTTCAAAACTTATTAAGGGGTGCCCGGCTGGCTCAGTGGGTGAAAACATGTGACTCCTGATCTTTGCAGCATGAGTTTGAGCCCTGTGCTGGATGCAGAGATTACTTTTTAAAAAATTATTAAAAATTTCTAGATGGTGGGGCACCTGGATAGCTCAGTCGGGTAAGCATCCAACTCTTGATTTCAGCTCAGGTCATGATCTCACAGTCTGAGTTTAAGCCCCACATCGGGTTCCGTGCTGAGAGTAAAGAGACTGTTTGGGATTCTTTCTCCCTTTCTGCCCCTCCCCTGCTCGTGTGAGTGAGTGAATGAGTGAGTGAGTCGGTGTTGGCGCTTTCTCTCTCTCTTTTAAAAATAAATACGGTGCCTGGGTGGCTCAGTCGGTTAAGCGTCTGACTTCAGCTCAGGTCATGATCTCAGTTTCATGGGTTCAAGCCCTGCGTCAGGCTCTGTGCTGACAGCTCAGAGCCTGGAGCCTGCTTGAGATTCTGTGTCTCCCTCTCTGTCTGTCCCTCCCCCACTCATGCTCTGTCTCTCTCTCTCTCAAAAATAAAAAATAAAATTTAATAAATAGACATTTAGGTTTTTTCTTTCATTTTTTAAAAATATTTATTCATTTATTTGAGAGCGAGAGCATGCCTGAGCAGGGGATGAGCAGAGAGAGGGAGAGAGAGAATCCCAAACAAGCTCCAAACTGTCAGCGTAGAGCCAGACATGGGGCTCAATCCCACAAACTGTGAGATCATGACCTGAGCCAAAACCAAAAGTCGGATGCTCAACCAAATGAGGCACCCAGGGGCCCCAAATATTTCTCGGAAATTTCTGAATAGTAACAGCAGAACATCAAAGCAAGCTCAGTATCCACATGCACCTATTATGTGACTGCACGGATCAATGCCCATTAAGTGGACCCTCTCTCTCTTTAATGCTAACCAATCGTATCCTCAGTAACAGCCCACTTATGGAGTTAGACCAATGCAAAAATTTCTTTAAGCAGTTAAAACTACTATCAATACAGATAACTACTCAATTTAATACCAATGCTTGTCCTATTTTTAGGATAAAGGGCTGCAGAACATATCCCATGACTGCGTAGAAGACAACTAATTCAGACTGCCTGAGCTCAAATCCTACCTCCATCCCCACTGGTCTCAGACAAGTACCTTAAACTCTCTGGTGCTGGTTTACTCATCTATAAAAAGGGTATAATATTATCTTTCTCACAAGATTATTAACATATATTTAAAATAAGGGTTAATATGTGTAAAGTACTTAGAATAGTGCCTCACACACTGTTGCCACAAAAGTCCTCTTAGTTATTATTCCTACCTGGAAATTGTCTTCACAGAAAAGTTAACCTAAAGGGCAAACTTTAACTTCTGAAAATTGCTCTTTAATTAATAATTCAATCCCGTGAGTTTTTATTACACACCTACTCAGTGACTTTCCCTTGGCAATTTTTCTCCTCCTCCAATATCATCTCTTCACTACCTACTTCTGCCTGTTCAGTGGGAAAAAAAATTCACTTGACTCTAACTTTTTCAGTATTTTATCTGTTTAAGGTGAATGCCCAGTTTTCAAGAAATATTTTCAAGAAACTTAGGAAAAGTAAAAATTTTGGCTAATAGCCAAAAAAAGACAGTTATTTAAATTCTACACCTATAGCTTAACGTTAGTTTTCCTATAACCTCTTTGCTTTTTAAATAATGTGTAATTAATAACCAAGTAAAACCAGTTCAATATAGACATGAATAAAATGGATTCTCAATTTTTTTGTCCAGCAATTACCTCACACATACTATGTCCTCTCAAAAACCTTTTCTCATATATTTTATATTCAATTATTGGTATAAAAAATGGAAATGTTCCCTACAATAAAATTTCAGTGAAATTTGTATTTACATTTTAAATCTATAAATCAAACTCAGGTCTTTTTATACACCTCCAATTTGTGAAATTTAAATTAATAGCTTTCCCTATTTATAGTCATTTATATAAAACACAAGATCAAAAAGGAGGATACTAATCTTCAATTTGTATGCCTGCACTGTGGAACTATAGTTGAGAGACTTCTGAGTTTTATTTGGTAACTTTCCTTAAGTGTTCAACAAATTGGAAAAATATTAGTGACAATAGAATTGACTAAAAGGATGCCCACTGCAAATGAACAGTTCTTACACTTCAGTATGTTACCTAACAGAGAAAATGACTGTAAACAGTTTTTTTAACTGTTTAAACTGTAAACAAAATTGTCTTAAGGTGAAGTCACAAATATAGCACAAAAATATGTCAATGACTTCAGATTTCTGTCTCTAAACAAAACAAAAACAAGTTTCTGTCTGTGAATGAAGATAAACTAGCCAAAAGCTTAGAGCTTTCACTAGCTAAATTAAAAGCCCCACCAACCCAAGAACTAGAGAAAAGAAGTGGGTCAATTACAAATAAAATCTAAAGGACGGTACACTGAATATTTAAGAATGATTGCTTCACTTCCTCACTTATCAGAAATGACAGAAGACTCCCCGAAATCTTTCAGATTTAGTACGTACAGAACCAATCAAGCAAAATAAGGTCATTACGGAGTTACAGAATTAAAAAAAAAAAAATTACTCACTAAGCAACATCTCTATTTACAAGACTTCCCAGCCTGGCTCACAGCAGAAAACCATGGAGTTACAGCCCTAAGTGAAAGTCACTTTTCAGAGTCCTTAACAGTCACGCTTTGATGTAAAAAAGCCAGTTAAATAAAGAGCCAACCAATTTAAAGGTAAATGCCAAAGCGACGACGCCCGGCCTACAGGAAGAACGGGAAACTCTAGCCCAGCACAGCCAGAAGCGGCCTGAAGACTACGGGGACTGGGAGCCTCACGCAGGGGCCAGAAGGGTGAGCAGAAAGTTACAAGAAAGGCCCAGAACTGAGTGCACGCGTGTACACGTGTAACCTGCCTTTCACCCCAAGTTTATCAATGCTGTCCCCACGCCAGGGTTTTAATCCGGTCTGGGCAGGAGAGAAAATAAGGGCTGGTGAGGACCATAAAAGTGGTGGATATTTCCTGGTTAGCGTATGACGGGTAATCGTGATGCATCCATCTTCCGCTGTGTCGCAGACCCTAGGAGCCTAAGCGCCGGGGGCACCAGCCCCGCGGCCCCTCCCCGGGGAAGGGAGCGCCGACCCTCACCACGCTCCCTCCCGGACCCCGGAGCGTGGCGCCATTTAGGTGAGGGTCGGGGAAGGAGGCCCAAGCACTCGGGAACGGAGTCCTGCCCGGGAAGCGCACACAAACGCCTCCTCCCAGCTCCCGGGGTTCCTGCTCCGCCAGGCCCAACCGGAAGGCGCCCTCGGCGGCCGCGGGGCTCCACCGGGCCGCCCAGCCCTCCAGGCC
>NC_043701.1:155989688-156113826 GCF_006229205.1 Suricata suricatta
GCGGGGCGCACTCGCGGCCTCGGCCTGACGCCCTCCGGGTGCTTGACGCGCGCCTCGGGCCGCTCCGGGCCGCGTCCCGGCGCTGGGAGCTGTGTGACCTTGGCCAAAACGTTTTAAGTTTTCGTGGCCTCATTTTCTTCGGCTGTGATAAGGAGTGTGACCTGCAACCTCTGGAGCTTGGGGGACTCAGTCAAGAAACCCCTTACAGGCTCCCGTCCGCCGCCGTGAATGACACGCGCTCCTCTCATCATCATCTTCGGGGATTGTTGGAAAGGGGTGGATAAGTGTTGTAGAATCACTTCAGATTTATGGGGACCCGACTGTTTCAAGCTTGTTAAAATTCTCGTTCATTTATCTGTCCACTTATATTGTTGGTCTCCCGACCACAGACATAAACACCTCCTGGAATCTAAGCTCCTTTCCTAAGCAGGGAACCTGTGTGCCGCCATCGTTTCTGTGCCTAGAACAGTACCAGGCCTGTATAGTAGGAACTAAAAATTTGCGCGTCCTAGGAATAGGACTCCACCATCTACACAGTCCTCTGAGCCAAAAAGCTGGCTCTTTAGCCGGATGGTGTCTATTTTTCAGACATCAGCAGTCAACAAGTGTTAGCATTTGGTCTCTTAGAAATGTCTCAAAAATTTATTTTTCCTCTCTTCTGCCAATAACAGCCGATCTCCATCTCACTCCATATTGCGAAAGCCTAACAGGATCCCTGCCACTAATCTTCCCTCCCTATTCACCCTCCCAAACAGGCGCCAGAGGGATCTTTCTAAAAAGAAACCTGATTGTATCACTCTCTTGTTTAAAACACTCCTTACATATTGTTTAAATAAATCATGGAATCAGAGCTAAAATTTTCAACAGCCAGGCACTATTCTGACCCCTTTACACGTGCTGACCCTTTTAATCCTCACAAAAACCTTATGCAAAAGGCACTCTTGGTGTGTTCTTTTTACAGGTATGGTAACTGAAGCACAGAGAGGTCAAGTGGCTTGCTGAAAGAGCAGTCCCAAGCAGTTTTGTTCCAGAATCAGTCTCTCTTGCTACTAATGACTTCCATCTGTACAACCATTTCTAGGACTGAAATAGACCTGTTTGTACTGGCATGCAATGATATTAAGAGGTACTTTTAAATAGAAAAAGCTGACAAAATAGAACATAATCCCATTTTAAACGGTACTATATTAGTCTACCCATAGAAAACAATCTGAAAGATAGTGACTCAAACCATTAACACCAGATTAAGTGTCTTCTTGGTACATGCCTGTAAATATTTGGATGGTTTTTACAATGGCCATGTGCTACATATGTAATCGGGGAACGTTTCTTGCTAAAGGAGGGCCCTGTCAACACCCAGCTGCACAATCAGACTCCAAGTTATCAGATACCAACTTTACTTCCTACCAATCTCTATGCTCTGGCTTCATCCTGTATTTCCCAAATATACCATGTTTTTTATAGTTGCACCTTTGCCTAGAATGCAAATAAGTGGACAACCATTAGATACTCTCCTTCCAGGCTAAGTGAACTGTCTGTCACCTCTTCAGTGAACCCTTGCATGACCCCTGGGGCAGTTGTGCACCGAAGCATTCGGCATGTTGTGTCATACTACCATCTTTCATCTCCTCTTCTATAATACATTCTGACCTTTTCTTGATGGCAAGGACTCTCATTTTTTCATCTTTGTATCTGTCCCAACTGCTGGAATAGTATTTGTCATCATATACATTCAAACTTTTTGCTGAATGAAGGGATAAAGACATTAATAAGAGAAAAGCCAAATAGCATAGAGGGTTTACACAACATTTTCTAGCCAGTCTAAGAGACATCACAAGGCAATACATGATTAATTGCTGAATCAGTCCTACACCAGTAATTGCTATAGAAATCGGAGGAGGCGTCTTATACATCTTTGTATATCCCCTAGAGCACCTAGCGCAGTGACTTGCTCATAGTGAAAGCTCAGTAAATGCTCCGTGAATGAATAATCACTGCTTTTGAATCAAGTGATGATGTGCAATTGAAGAACAAGCAGTGTAAGTGTTGAATTAAGATGGATGAGTAGTTTCTTGCTTAAACATCCATCACCAGCCTCCACAGATTTGAGGCAGCAAGCATTTCTTAGGTGTTGTGGGGAGCACTGGGTTGGCAATTGCTTGGGGGTGGGGAGGACACAAGAAAAAGTAAAAGCATTCATTTAGGGAGTGTAGACTTAAAACCAGGAAATTACACATACAGCAGAGAACAGACATGACAGTGTACAGAAAAGAACTGCACAAAATGTGGCCAACTGTGCAAATGTTCAAGAGGCAGTGAGAGCAGTGGGCAAGTAGAAAAGAAGAAACCCTATTTTGGCGGAGTATTTGGAAAAGTTTAATGGAGGGAAGAGTGTGTAGGGTCATTAACTCATCAACAACTGTATCATGCATCTACTATATGCCAGGAATTCCAGGAGGTACTAGGAAATGATGATGATAAATGGCTTTAGGTGACAGAAGTCTGATGATAGGTATAGAAAGAAAGAACAAGAGTTAAATAATAGGCTGGAGGGAAAGGACTATAGCTTCATATATCTTTGAAAACTGATGGCCTCAAGGCTAAAACATAGATCTCAGGGGCATCATCAAAATCAAGGCTGTTCTGGAAGACTGGGGAGTGAAAAACATTGATGTATCTTATTTCACCAGGTTCTTCATCTTGATTAGTGACTTCATTCCTTGACACCAAAAGGGATGGAAGAAAACATGCTAGTGAAAGGAACCCCCCCTCCCATGGCTATATGGCCTTTTTTGTGGTAGTCCTAAGAAGACTCCATTGATGAAATGGCTTAATACTAGTAAATGATCCCGAAACCCACAATTTCCATCTTTTATTCTCATTCTTGATAAACACGATCTTCAAAAGTCTTGCTCTATAAATAACGTATCTTCTGATTTCCAACCTCAGCTACTGTTGGAGAAGGTAATTGAGAAGTCTGACCACCAATCAGCCCTCAAGCTGGACCCTGGCCATCAGAGATCCTCATCCCTTTCCCTGTCTTTGGAATATATACTCTGCCTACCATTCCCAAAGTGGGAGCTATTCCAAGAACATAGCCTTGAGTGAGTTAAGGTGTTGTTGAGATCATCTAGACAGTATATGTGACTGTCCCCAGTTAAGGCCTCTCTATGTGAACTTTTAAGATTCTGGTGGGCAGATGAGTAAGATCTACCTGCCTCATGACCATCTTAGACTAGCCTTGTATGTAAATTTCCTTACTTACTAACATTGCTACCCTATCAATCTGGAGTGAGCTGCCTCTCTTCACTCTCCCTGCCTTCTGTGTACAGGGGCCAGTTTCAAATCACCTTTTCTTTGAAATTGTATCCTTCTTTCTACTTTGATATGTTGCTCTTCCTCGTACTTACCTCTGGAGTGGGGCAGTCCTTCTATTGCTATTTATCACTTTGCACCTCTATCTTTTGTGTTTTTTCTTGAAATGTTTTAGTCCAGGAAAACCTTAGAATTGTCCTAAGTTCTTTCTTCAAGAAGCATCACTTAAAACATTTGGTTCTCAGACTCAAATGAGTCAGTATTAATGCTTCCTCAGCCAACCAGCTGCAAAACCACACACTATTCTTTGACAGAGGAACACAGAAAACCATCTTATTTCCTGGTGCATGTGGGAGAGGGATCTAAAAATCCCAACTCCTGAGGCAATATAGGATAGACTAAAACCTCTCTTTTTTAGCAACAAAGCCAGAAAAATGGAGGAGAAGAATAGGTATTTAGCTTGATTTGTAAAACTACTCATTGAAGTACTTTACATACTATCACTTTGCCTAATTATGGCAAAGCATTAGGGATTATTCACATCATTAAATTTGTCGTTAAGTGATTTGATTGCAACACCAACCTCTTGTTCATAATCTTTCAGTCTTCATGCTTTGTTTCTTATATTGTGGGGTTATCTACTCTCAGGTTTTAATACAAGACGAAGGAAGAATACTAGCCTAGAAACTGGAGGGCAATGAACCTCGTACAGTTAGAAGGAAAAGCAATGGCAGTGAATTTGACTAATAGCTTTACTTTCTATTGAACCAGCTCATAAAATCTTGGGGAAGGATGGTGGCCTCTGCATTGTCTCCCAAAGCATCACACAGAGAACTTTTTAACAGTTTCTTTGGATACCTAGTTACAATCTAGTTTCTGATCCTCACTGCATTGAAATCCATGGTTTTGTTACATAACATGTTTCTAAAAATGTGTATAAATGTTGAGTATGTGGAAGTTGAATAAACCTATGTCATAATGGGTAGTGCCGTTTCTAAAGAATGCAGAATTTCACATCATCATTAAAGACATTCTTTGATAACATGGAGTTCAGATGTGCAATGAACTCCAGACCATTTCCATCCATGCCTCAAGTATGTCACATTTATCAGACCCAAGATTCTAATCAACACTTTAAATGTTATGTTTTCCATTTACTTTCACAGAAGAATAAAATGTAATAAAATATTCCAATATTGCACAAATAGTGATGTGCATACAAAGATGCTAACACCATTAGCTCGCAGTAAATTTTGCCATGTTATTGATTTAAATGCTTATTAAAGAATATAAAAATCTAAATTTGGCAATCAATCCAAGAGGGGACTTAGAGATACTGAATATACAAAAGTACAGCTTTCATCAAAACCAAATGTACTTAAGAAACCATCTATAAATAAGAGAAAGGACAGCAATACCAATATTATAATTTCTTGTTCTCCTTTTATCCCACATTACCCTCTTTCCCCCAAATAAGTGACAAGGAGGGTAAAGGGACCACTGCAGAATGGCTACTATGTGCCAGGCATTGTGGTAGGTGATTTGCACAAATCCTCTCTTAATGGCCATGGCCAATAGTGTATTTTATGTCAGAAAAAAGACCCACAACCTAGAAGGTATTAACTTCAATAGGAGTCCTTGTTTGCTGGACTGATGAATGAAATTGAAAAAGAACTTCAAATCATTAGAAAAGGACACAATAAAACTGCACTTAAATAGATCATTAATAGTGTGGCTTGTATATATCTGTGTGGGATAGAGAATACATTTCATGAAAAATTACCAGATTTCTGATATTTTTTTTTAAAGGAATGTGTCTGATACTAATTTTACTGTGTGTTTAAGTATCAAATTAAGGATCTGTGCTTTGAAGGTAGGTTTTTTGTGCCAGTGACTCAAAATTAATATCATATTAATGACATATGACAAATATGAAATACTAATGGCTCTATATTCTCTGCAGGATTTCCCAAGCCTAGTGGTAATAGTACATTTATACAGAAATAGATAACTTCCTATTTTACATTCTTCTTTCCTCTTCTAACCTTTTGGCAGAGAAAAAGTCAAGGCTCCTTCTCTCTCTTTATGGCCAGAACTTTTAAGATCTATAAAGATTGCAGAACAATAAATGGGGGTCCCTGGTATCCCAAGCTTCTGGTTCCCAACCTTTCTAGATATTCCTTGGTAACATCACTATTTTGAAAGCTTAGTGAAGTATCAGTGCCCAAATTGGAAAAAAAAAAAAAAACTTTATAGTCCCATGCCTGGGAGATATGGAGGAAGGACCTTTCTGGAAGGTCAACAGTGACCGAATTTCTACATGCGGGCATTTCTTGAGGGAGAATGACTGGCTACCTAGAGATGGTTCCAGATTTCTGTGGAACCTCAGATTTATATTCCACACACAAGGAATTAGGACGAATCCCTCTCTAAAGTCTTTTTCAGTTTGTTTTGTGTGACCAGCTCCAACATTTAAACACCCTCCTGTATCTACAGAAAAGTTGAAGAACCATTTAAAAGTCAGGACATATCTTCTCACTTGAATACTTTAAGTCTTAAATCATAACCACTTCTAGAAGTTACACTGGACTAGCAAATAAGTAAGGCCTAATATAAGTGCATTTCAGTAAAATCACTCATAAAGTACATTTCTGATCAATCTTTTCAGGCTTCTGACATGCCAAATTAGAGGTAAATATTCCCATTAAGTCTTTATCCTTTTGGTAAATAAGGCTATGGATCAATATACTTGGTGATGGTGAATTAAGTCCTCAGTTTTTCACTTCTTCGTGCCTTAATGATATCCTCTTCGAGGAAAGCCCAAACCAGCAGGGCTACAACAGTATCAGCCATGAAAGTAGGTCTTAAGGTCAACAGTCATGCCATCATACTCAACACGAAGACATCATTAACAAGCTGAAACTGCAAGTCTCAAAGTCCTGAAGTAGGCAGGTTTGAGTAGGTGGACTCAGCGACCTCTGGGTGGAACAGGTGGAGGAGGATGGAAGGTCTCCCTGGCTGGAGGCCTGAAATGAAAGATAAAGTAACTATTTTTAAATGAATTTGATTAACTAGCTCTCAGGCATCCATGATTTGTTGCAAACTTGGTAAACTATGCAAAGTACACGTTCCTTAATTAATGAAACCATATGGGCCTCAGGAGGACCTCAGCATCCCCAGTGCTGGCTGGGGATCACAACCTTGGCTGCACAGTAGAATCACCAGTAGACCTTTAAGAAATACCAATTCACAGGCTCTCTCCTAGATCCATCCCATCATAATCTCTAGAGGACAAGGCTCGAGCATCACAACTTTTTAATAGTGTCCCTCCCCTGAAGAGTTATATTAACCAGGTCTTTCATTTTCTGATGTTTTGACACCTGGAGCCTTGCGGATCCTGGAGGGAAGCCCCTCCCAAGGTAAACTAATTCCTGGAGATAGCAACTTGCTAAGGAGCAGACCTTTCATATGCAAACTAACCAACCCCAGCTTATACCCCAACTACTTCCTTCATGGGCTCTCACATTTGGGCCACTACCTATCTGCCCTAATCACTCCAGGACCAGGTACCAGACAACTAGGGACAACTAGGGACCTTTGCCCCAGAGCCTACTGAAATTATTCAAATCTGCCAACCCTACCTTACTTGTACCCTCCCACAGAAACCACAATAAAAGTTCTTGCCCACCTCACTCCCCACTCCACTGCTCCCCAACTCCACTGCCTCTCTCCTGACTAAACCTGGTGCTTCCCCAGTGAGCCCTCTAGCCCCCATGGCATGATGTGTCCCTCCTCTTGAAATCTGTGAGCACAACAAACTATCTTCTTAAGAGTAGTTGTTTCCAGATCTGTTGACTTTGCCATATCTAAATAATAAACCCTATATCTTAAGACACCAGTGATTCAAATATGCAGCCAGGCAGGAAACATACTGTAGTAGGTGGTCCCTTGAAAAGGAATTAAGAATTTCTGAAGTCTGCTTCTCACAACTATGCCCTCATGGGATTGGTAAGTGTGTTATCCTGATTCCACATTTGCTCTCCTAGAAGCCCCCCTCCAAGTTATTCTGGATGGTTTTTAAACAGTCCTAAATGCCATTCCAGATAGACCTGGGTGAGTCTATTTACAGAGAGGTTCAACAACTGTGCATGGTATTTCCACATGTGTGTTGTAAAACCAATATTTAATTCTCTTGGAAGCAAGTCAATAAGTCAAGAAAGAGAGCTTTGTCAGATGCTATAATTGAACTGCGCTATCCTGGAGTTGCACAACCAAAGACTGAATGAATCAATGATTAAATATTTACTAAATGTCTCTTGAATGCAAGTTTTACGTAGGTCAAGGAAGTAACAAAAGAGTTGAGAAAAAGAGGGGCCGTCTCAGGAACAAGATAGAGAAGCAGGAGTAGAAAAGAACAACCACGGAAATCCTCAGGAGGTCCTGCTATGGCTCCTGGGAATAGATGGTTTTGTGTGGTTGTCTCTTTACCCAGAAAAAAACAAATGGACAGTCTCCTTCCATCTCCTCAACTTGACTTATGAACCATGGGCTTATAGGAGAAGGCTGAAGGCTAGTCAGCCTTACTTACTACCTGAGTTATGTTGAGGCTTCCTGGCTTGCTTGCTTCCTTCTTTCCTTCCTCCCTCCCTCCCTAACCATCTCCCTCCATCTCAAAAAACATTTATCTACTATGTGTCTACTCCTGGGTATGGGACATAACAGCAAGTAAAATGTGAATGGATTCTGCCCTCGCAGTGCTGAGAATGTAATGGATAAGACAGACAACAGGAAAAATCAGTAAATAGCATTGTTTGGAAAGGGGAAGTTCAGTACCTATGGGAACACATAGCAAAGGCTATGCACACATCTGAAGGATAAGTTCAACTTTTCTGAACATGTTTCTCATCCACCAACCAGAAGTACATACAGATACCTACACTGGGGTGTTGTGTGTTGCTTGGAAATGACAATTGGTAAGTGGGTAGCACTATTTCTGGCTTAGAGTAGGTACTCAAGAAGTAAAGCTAATCATTTTAACATTGTGAATAAAGATTTTTCCCATGTATGCCCCATGAGTCTTACAATTTACCATCCACCACAATGATAGTCATGATTCCCTCCTGGACCATCTTTCTCTTTCTGCTGCCCCATTCTGAAGTTGGCATGGGTCTTGAAAGCAAACTATGTCTGCATTTCATTCTGATGAACAATCCCAACCAAGGATTGGAAGTCTCATCTCGGTGAAATGGATTTGTGATTATAGACATATCAAAGACATGGAATTAAAGAGTACTAAATCAGACTCAAGGGGTGGTCTGTGGGGAGACAGCCTCTCCAGGACACCAAGAAGCTGGAATTGGAGACACGAGTGCCAGAAATAACTAAGAACTGACTGCTTTCTTCCTCTGTTGAAGGTAAGGTCTTTGCTGCTGCTGAGTTCTGTTCAAGAACCTAGCAACCCTGATGTTGATTAATGTCCTTTTAAAGTAGTAGGACTGCGGGGCTCTGGGTGACTCAGTTGGTTAGGCATCCAACTCTTGATTTCAACTCAGGTCATGATCTCATGGTTATGAGATCGAGTCCTGTGTTGGACTCTGCTAACAATATGTAGCCTACTTGGGATTCTCTCTCACCTCCTCTCTCTGCCCCTCCCTCACCCACACATGCTCTATCTCTCTCAAAAATAAAAAAATAAATATTAAAAAAATACAGTAGGACTGTTAAGATACTTTTGTACAATCATAACATTGTTGAAGCTTCCCTATTAGTAAATTGCCTCTTTCCCAAGTACCCTCACTCCCCCACCTCTCCAGCCCCTGCCGGGACCCTACAGACCTCTTCACAAGTCTGCCCCTACAGGATTAACTTCTGGCATTGCAGGAGGCCTCTGGCACAGACCATCAGAGATCAACAAATCACTTGTAAATAGCAAAATATGTTTAAAAGCAAAGCAGCAAAAGCTCAGTAAAATTTTGGGTTTGTTTTTGTTTTTGTTGTTTTGTTTTAATCAACTGGAAGCACCTTACCTGTGAAGAGTGTGACACTGCCGCTGCCCACTCTATACAGACTAAATGCCCTGCAAGGGAAATGCCATGCAAAGACATAATGTATCTGTTCCTGTTCTTGTCACCATTTCCTTCCCCTGACTTTGAAATACATTGGTAACTTAAAGGTAGGAGTGTGCAGCTTCTTTCCTTGAATCTGTGAGCTACCTACACTGGGGTAGATGATTTGATGGCTAACTTTTGTAAATTTTTTTAAATGTTTTATTTATTTTTGATACAGAGAGAGACAGAGCATGAGAGGGGGAGGAGCAGAGAGAGAAGGGGACACAGAACCGGAAGCAGGCTCCAGGCTCTGAGCTGTTAGCACAGAGCCTGATGCGGGGCTCAAACCCACAAACGTGAGATCTGATCTGAGCCGAAGTCGGAGGCTTAACCAACTGAGCCACCCAGGCACCCCGATGGCTAACTTTTTAAGAGATGGGTAGTCTAACACAAACACTACCAATCTCTCCATCTATCCATTAACTCACCACATGATATGTATTTATTAAGTTCCTACTCTGTTCCAGCTACTATGCTAAGCCCTGGGGACAGTAGAAAAAAACTTCAGTCTCTATTCTTCTGGGGTTTAACATCCACTAGAGGAAACAGATATGTAAAGAGGGGCCATAACGTGGAATGAATTATAACAGAGGTATTTGGGGAGCCACAAGAAGGTTCATCACAGGAACAGAGGAATGTCAGGGAAGGCTTCGTAGAAGAGGTGATGATGACTGGACTGAATCTGAAAGGATGTGTAGGAATTTTCTAAGCAGAGATTTGAAGGGAAGGAGACCGCATTCCAGGTAACAGGAACAGACTGACCAAGGACACAGTTCCAAATGGCACAGCCCACTGGGAATCCTTAAGGGGTGGTGCATCAGTGAATATAGGAGAAGGTGGGACTTGAAGCTAGACAGGAGGACCACAGCATGTTAAAAAATAAAGCATTCAGTGTGAAGGCTTTTACACGAGGAAGTGACATCATCAGCAATTTCTGCTCTAAAGTGTAATGTGGCGGCAGCGCGGAGGAGGGAGGTGAGTGTGGGTCCACAAGGAGGCATGTAGGCGCTGGCAGATGGAGCGCGGGTGGATCCAAGAGCTGAAAGGGCAGCAGAATGAACAGAGTCTGGAGACACGCTCTGCGGGAGCTGCCAGGGAGGCAGGACTGGAGGATGACGCCCGGGTTAGGTTCTCAGGGAAGTGAGAGAGCCGTGCCCTTATCTCAGGCTGGGAACTCACCAGAGGAAGGCAGCTTCAGACAGAGATTGGCAGATGGAATGAATTCAGTTCTGCGCAGGATGTTTGAGATATCTGTGGGGCCTCTGGGTCGAGAGCCCTCAGCAGAGAGTAGGAAACAGGGCCGAGGTAGAAGTGGAGACTTGGGGGTCCTCACTGGCAGCTCAAGCTCTGGGGACAGCATGTGGAGTGAGCAGAGGAAGAGACCAGGACAGGGAGGGGGTGACAGGCATTGTACCCTCAGTGCTGTTTGAGAGGGGGGCGGGCTCAGACATGGGCAAAAAGCAGTTGCTCAGTCCCAGATCTGGAAGTGGAGAGCAGACCCCCAAGGTGGGCCTCCCCTCCCGTCTGTCAGCGGGTAGAGCACGGAAGCCATTCAGGAGACAGGCCTGCTTTATTATTTGCTCAAACAGCTTCTCATTTTATTATGCAAATTGCATACTTAGAAAACAATCGCATATTTGCAAATCTTTCTTCACACCAAAAAGGCACCCAAATGCCATGCTCTATCAATTACAGATTTCCTTGCAAATACCATTTCTTTAGTAAAAAGTCTTTTCTTCCTTTTTGCTCCTGGTTTTATCACAAACAGGCTTCCAGACTCCTCCCAGAATTCATCTGCTATCTCTGTTGACACATTTAAATGCATCCCAATTTCTATCCTTTAATTTCTGGAAACCGTTTCCCTGGCTGTTCTCTTTTTCTCTCCCATTAACAAGATCCCAGAGTCTCACAGCTATAGTTTTCAACCGTAACAAAACTTTCATCTTGGTGCAATTAGTTAACTGCCCCGAAACTCTTCAATCTTCAGAAGTGACAGGTCCTAGGTCTTGGATCTCCTCCTACTGACACCTCAAGTTTCTCGGACAGCTGTCACAAAATGACTATGACACTGGAGGTCTCGAGTCAGGTTTGCCAAACAGGGTAAGTCTCAATCCTATCCAAGCCCCAGTGTCTACATCTGCAAAATGGGATAACCCTAAATATCTAATCCTTAGAGTTGTGGACGGAGTTAAGTGAGATCATCCATTCACTATGTTTAACATCATTTCTAGACTACAGTAAGCGCTCACACAGTTTAGCATTTATTGCTATATTCATTCTCCGTAAACACCCCCCTGCAGTCACCAACTATATAATAATTTTGAAGCAACAGAACATTATGCCAATTCAGGTGGCTGGACTAATTATCGCTACAGGCTCTTCTAGGATTAACATCCTACTGTGTGACCTCTAGTCTATACCAAGGAAACATGCCGGTGAACATGACACTGTTTGTGATCACAGGAGGTCTGTGTCACAAGTGTCAGTGTGTGAGTGTTGTATCTTTGCACATGCAAGAGTAGTAAGCAGCAAAAGGAGAAATGGAAAGATCCCTAGCTCAGAGTCAGCTTCTCTTTCCAGAAAACCAGAAGAAAAGCCTCCTCGTTGCACTTTCTCAACAAATCACACTGATGAGATTCATTTGAGTTAAAAGTTTCAATATGATATATAAAAAAACGACCCTGGTTGAAAAGAAGGCTTCTACCTTTTAATCATCTCCCCCCACATTATATTTTAGACATCAAAGAATTAAATGCCTAAAGCAAAGCTAGGCTTTCATTCCAAAGGCCCCTTTCTGTACGAGCAGACAAGTGAGCTTTGACGACTCTTTCTGTCCACGAGACTTTGAAAAGATTCCTACCAGAGGCCTGAGTACCAATATAAACAAAGACAGACATCAGAGCCCAGCAAACACTCTAAACTCCTTTGCCTAGTGCCCATCTCCAAATCTCCATTGGCTCATTCTTGTCCTGAATAAGAAAAATCACTCATTCCGTTGAGCCCTAACTATGGGCCAAAACTCCACCCTTACAACTCTGTGAAGACATTCTACTATTATCCCCATTTTACAGACGAAACTGAGTTACATAAAAGCAAAAAAATTCATCCAAGTTCACTGTTCCCAGACGGTGTGGCACTAGAACTATGCTCCCTAACATGCCAAACTGCCCCCGACCTTTATTCTCATACCCAATACTTCCTTATCTCCTGGCCCCCAAAAGGCACTGTCCCCACAAAACAGCCAAGGGAATTATTATTAGGGAGCTGAATTCTAGGCAAACATAAAAATTACTCAAAAAGTTGATGTTTACTAATGTACTTCATTTATGAAATACTGCAATTACTACTTAAAGTATCCGCACTCGAATGAAACATCAGATTAACAAAGAATGCACATTAAAACGCATCAAAAGTAGGCATTTCAGTTAGCTCTGCACGCATCTTAGATTCCCCAAATCCCACTGTCCTCCCACGGGGTCTCAGAGAGTGAGGAAAACATTTCTTGTCAGTATTAACGTTACCTCTGAGAGGCAGCTCTTGGAGGTACCCTGGGGGGCCTCTCCAGGGGCACAGTGGGTGTTCCGTCCACTTGTGGGGGGCATGGGCTGCGGCTTCTGGTAACCTCAGGGACTTCATTATCCTACAGGATAAAAAATGAGAAAGAAAGGCGAACATTTCTTTAAGCATCCAGCATAGTGGGACATGGTTAGCCCAAAGTCTCCCAGGCCTCTTCAGGCTTTAGCTGAAGGTTATTCACAAACGAAATGAACCCAGTGGGTGCCTGGGTGGCTCCGCTGGTTAAGCATAGGACTCCCGATTCCAGCTCAGTCACGACCTCACAACTGTGAGATTGAGCCCCGTGTCAGGCTCTGCTGACAATGTGGAGCCTGCTTGGGATTCTTGCTTTTCTCTCTCCCCACCTTCCCATCTCAAAATAAATAAACTTAAAAAAAAAAAAAAGAGAGAGGGAGAGAATGAACCCAACACCAGGGCAGCTTTCCATTGATTCCGAGAGTCACTGAGGAGACAATGGGGCCCAAGGAGACAAAGGGCCCAAATTATCATTAATGGTCCTTGCTACTCAGAGTGTCCTCTGTGGACCATCACATTAGCATCACCTGAGAGCTTGTGAGACCTCCTCAGACCCACTTTATCAGAACCTGCATGTTAACAAGATCCTAGGTAATTATTATAGTTATTTTTAAGTAGGCTTCACACCCAGCACAGAACCCAACATGGGGCTTGAACTTAAGACCCTGAGATCAAGACCTGACCTGAGACCAAGAATCAGACGCTTAACTGACTGAGCCACCCTGGTGCCCTGGATCTTAAGGTAATTCTTATGCATCTTAAAGTTTGAGAAGTTTGCTCTATTTAACCAGATAGAGCTGGAGAAATTTTATTTTTAAACCGAAGCCCCTTTTTGGGAGAGCAGAGCCTTGAGCAGTCCTCAGTAGTGGGGTAATTAATGTAAGCGGTGCACCGGAGGGGTGGCCCACCTCAAGGGCCCTATCTCAGGGAGTCTCCGGGTTGGCAGTGACCCATGTCATCCCTCCTGCTCATCCCAACCACTGGTCACTGGGTCAGGGTGTCTACCCTGTCCCTAATTGGGCTCAGTCTAAGGTAGCAGCCCATCCCCTCCTGAGAGGCCCTGTGGCTCTCAAGGGACGATTGGCACTGTGCACCTGCAGGAGCCAAACAGGCCAGGGTACAGTGAGACACTTGAGCAGCCACACACGGGGGAAAGGAGACAAGATCATGTGGCCCTGGGGAAGCATGGAGCAGCGGCCTGGCTCCGGCCTTTCTCACTGCCCCTGATCCCGGCCCAAGATGCGCCCTCTACCTTTGGATTCCCTGATACTTACCCCATTCACTCTCACACAGGCCCTTTTTGGCTTAACTAGTCAGAGCTTATTTCTAGTTCTTTCTCCCTTCCTCCCTCCCTCCCTTCCTTCCTTCCTTCTTTCCTCCCTCTCTTCCTCTTTGTATTGAGGTGAAATTCATATAAAGTAAAAGTAACCATTTTAAAGTGAACAATTTGGGGCTCCTGGGTGGCTCAGTCAGTTAAGCATCTGACTCAGTTTCGGCTCAGGTCATGATCTCACAGTTCCATGGGTTCAAGCTCCACATCAGGCTCCGTGCTGAGGGTGTGAAGCCTGCTTGGGATTCTCTCCCTCTCCCTCTCTCTCTATTCCTTCCCTGCTCACACTGTTTCTGTCTCTCTCAAAATAAGTAAATAAACTTAAAAAAGATTTTTTTAAGTGAACAATCCAGTGGCATTTAGTTCATTCACAATATTGTACAACTGCTTCCTCTAGCTAGTCCCAAAACGTTTCCATCACCCCAAAAGTAAACACTGTGCTCCCCATTTCCCTCTGGCTCCAGCCCCTGGTATCCACCAATCTGTGTTCTGTCTCTGCTTTAACCTATTCTACATAAACAGAGTCCTGGAAGATGTGACCTATGTGCCTGGCTTCTTTCACTTGGATTTCCATTTCCTGCAATGAAGTGACCACTAGGACAAGACATATGCGGGGGGAGTCCCCAGCTCTCACCTCGTTGTCACCCTCCATCCCGCTGCTCACACTGAGAAGGCTCCGAGTGCTGGATCGGTTACTCGTGCTGCCTAAAGGGTACGAACAAAATCAGCTAAGCTGTGGATTCTCCCAGGCTAAAATAAAATGCAGAACTCTGGCACTTACCTTATTTTTACTGATAGAAACAATACATAAGCTGTGAATGTGGTATCTTCAAAATGCTGCCATCTTACACCATTTCATTAGAGTTTAGTTTTTCTTTCAGCATAAAATGAAATGGGTCCCTTTTTTATTACCTTTTTTTTCCTTTTTTCTGTATAGCTACCATTTACTGAGAGTTTACCACATATTACATGCTTTAAAAACACGATTACAGGGGCCCTTAGGTGGCTCAGTTGGTTGAGCCGCCAGCTTTGGCTCAGGTCATGATCTCACGGTTCATGGGTTCAAGCCCCATGTCAGGCTCTGTGCTGACAGCTAGCTCAGAGCCTGGAGGGAGCCTGCCTCAAATTCTGTGTCTCCCTCTTTCTCTGACCCTCCCTTGCTCACGCTGTCTCTCTCAAAAATAAATAAAAACATTAAAAATAATAATAAAATAAAATAAAAATAGAAACACGATTACGAAGGGTGCCTGGGTGGCTCAGTCAGTTAAGTGTCCAACTTCGTCTCAGGTCACAATCTAATGGTCTGTGAGTTCAAGCCCCACATCAGGCTCTGTGCTGACAGCTCAGAGGCTGGAGCCTGCTTTGGATTCTGTGTGTGTGTGTGTGTGTGTGTGTGTGTGTGTGTGTGTGTGTGTCTGCCCCTCCCCTGCTTGTACTCTGTCTCTCTCTCTGTTTCAAAAATAAACAAACATCAAAAAAATTTTTAAACCACACAATTGCATGTAATCCCTATGAAAGTCCTATCTGACACTGCCAGTCTGGTTTGACAGACAAGAAAGCACAGATGCTCTATTTCTTACTTGTTCAGTGGCATTTCTAAAATCTGAAAACAGACCTTGTGGCTGAAGCTCTTTACTTATTTAGGAATTACAGCAAGCATGTAATCACACACATATGTATACCTTCTACTAAGGGGCCAGTCCAGTTTGATATAGATAAAATACAAAGTACAAATTCCAAAGCATAATCTATGCTCACAGTAGGAACCATGTCTGTGTGAGCTTAGGTGCTTAAGGCTTTTGAATTGGAAATTTATCAGTGATGTCGTTAGAACAGCACTATCCAACAGAATTTTCTGGAAATGTTCTATCGTATACTATCCAATATGGCAGCTAGTGTGAAACATGCCTAGTGCAAATGAGTGCAAATGAACTAAATTTAACTTTTATTTAGTTTTTTAAAATATATATAATTTTTAAAGTTTAATTTATCTTGAGAGAGAGAGAGTGAGAGAAGTGACACGGAAGAGGCAGTGAGAAGGGGAGGGAGAGCACCCCAAGTAAGCTCTACGCTGTCAGTGTGGAGCCCAATGCTGGGCTTGAACCCATGAACTATGAGATCATGACCTGAGCTGAAGTCGGATGCTTAACCGACTAAGCCACTCAGGCGCTGCAAATTTTATTTAGCATTAATTAACGTAAATTTAAATAGCAACATATGGCTAGTGGCTACCATACTGGACAGTACAGAATTAGAATAAACTCAAATATGTGATAATCGAGGAGCAAAAAAAGAATGGCAGTCAATTAAAACAAAAAGAATTGACTTTAATTTACCACTGTCACTACAAGCAGTATTGACAGATCTTAGGTTTACTGAATTTCCGCCTAAAACAGTTCCTCATTATATTAGTTTTAAAGTAAATAGTCTTAGCTTCCACTCCATCATAGTATCACGTTTGACCTAATTAATTTAGATGTGAATTTAAATAGAGCAAGTTAAGATTATAATTTTGGATTATTTCTTGGGGGTAGATTTTTAATTTTAAAATAGTATGTCAAAAATTTTACATAAACCAGCGGATTCAGAGTTTGCTTATCAAGCAGCTTGTATGTGACCCTTTTCTTTTCTCTCTCTTCAGGTACCCATACGTAACAATGTCCACTTGGCCAGAACATCCCCATGCCACCCCTATTTGCAAGGCGAAAACCTCAGGATCCAATGCTCAGGACAAATGCTATAGAGACCCTTCCAGATTGCTCCAGTGGAAGTAACCCTCCGGCCCAGGGGCTCCCAGTCCTACGGAGCCAAACCTCCTGTCGTTGACCATTCTCCATCCCACCGCCTCAAAATGAAGCAGCCTCCTTCCCAAGGTTATCAAACGGGTTTGTGATGCAGAAAAGATTAAGAACCCCTGGGTTTAGATGACCTTCCTGCCCCAATATCCACTTGGGGGTTCTCTGCCGGACATTTAAGGAGACCCGAGTCCTAAAATCCAGTCCTGAGTCTCCTACTCTTTCATGGCTCTCCTAGCTGCTTTGATAACACCAAAAGTTATGAAGGAAGGGAAACTCCATCTATTCTGCTTGTGGAGCCGGTGCATCTGAGGTCAGCTAACAGCGCCCTGGCTGTGGAAACAAAGCCCGCACCTCCTGCATGTACCTCAGCGGGGATTGACTGTTGCGCGCAGACTCTATCAAGCTTTCAAGCCAAAATGCCTTCCACATTTCCTAACTAGATCCTCAAGCCATCTATAAAGTTGGAATTCTCAAATTTGAGTCCATTGTTTTCTAATGTATCTGACTTCATGCCCTTTCCTTTCCCTTCCCACAGTTGAAGAAGCAGAAAGACTAGTCTGGGCCCTGGATTCAGATTGCCTGAGTTCAAATCCTGACGCCATCACCACCTAGGACAAGGCACTAAGTAAATACCTGTGGTAGTGCCTCTCAGAGTTACCGTGAGAATTAAATCCAAGAATCTATAGCAGAGGCTTAGCATATAGTAAATGATCAATAAATGTTAACTACTGTTATTACTAGGTTTTTCTGTTTATAAAAGGAACAGTGTCATAAATTACTATGCAATCTGGCTTCAGGGGATATTAAAGTAAAGGATCTTTGGCCCTCTGAGAAAAGGCAAACTTCACAGGCTAAATGTCCCCCATGTCTTACACCTCCAAACCCAAATCAGGCTCCAGCTGGGATCTGCTGGGCTCACAACAGAGACTGTTCTCAAAGCACAAAGGCACCAGCTGGAGAGCAGATGTGAAGGCACCCCCCACACACACCCCACACCCCTTGCTCACTTGCAGTGCTGGAGGTACTGTCTGTTTTCCAGTCTCCTCGCCGTAGCTCTGTCCTTGGGGGGAAGACGCTTTTCCTAGGGCCACTCTCATAGACTCCAAACTCCACTTTCCCGGGCAGGTGCTGTGAGTGCCGAATGGGGACCGTGATCTCCAAGTCTGGAATGAGAGGAAAGAGGGAAAATCTTCAAGGCACCAGACTACAGACAATCAAACTGCTCAGGCTGCTCCCTCTCCACCTTTGTCCTGGCCTCAACCTGGCAGGGAAGGGAGGGGAGGGGAAGGGATAGATATGGGGAGGGGGGTTGCCCAATTCAGCACTGAAACTCTACACACTCCTACATGGCCACTGGTGGGTGACAGATGAGACGGGGGTGGGGGGAGGAGGCACATAAGAAAGTCAGACAAATGCTTCCACATCAGGCAGAGAGCCTGGGACTAAGGAAAGGTCTGGGGCTCTGCCACTCCCTTGCTCGGGGACTTGAGTCTGTCAGTCAACCTTCCTGAATTACTTTCCTTTCACACGGGGACTCCTGAATGCTGCTGGTCCTAGTAACAGCTTATCCTGTGCACCAAGCGGAGTTCCGCAAGCTCCCCCACGCCCATGAAATAAATATATTATCCTCATTCCCAACAGAAACTGTCACAGAGAAGTGAAGTCACATGCCCCCGGCACACAGCTGGCACGTGGGCCAGTTGGGATTTGAAACCAGGCTCCAGAGTCCAAGCTCTTAACCACTACTCATACTGTCTCTGGATCCCTCAGCAAATGATGAATGCTGGGCCCATGGTCTGTAACTGACAGCAGCGGCCTGGAGGAAGCTAACGGAAGGAGGTCCATCAGCCCCATGAAAGACTTTGTGACTCACAAGGCAGATCAGTGGTTTTGGATGCCACAGACTTAAGAAATTATGCCTTTGCAGCATTAAACTGGTCTCTTTCCTGGCTTAGCCCTACCCAGTAGTTGGGTCTAGATTTGCACCCCGGGGGCTCCTGAGCAGAAAACGACTCCTGCTGACAAGCAGAACAAAATGTCTGTGGGTATCCATGCCCACTTTCTGCCCAGGGAAGTGTGAACACCAGGTGAGCTCCTGACACAGGGCTCCCTCGATGCCTGGAACATTCCCAAGCCCCGGGGGCAGGGCCTCTGGAAGAGGTGGAAGTTCCGTGTACTTTAGGGCCACGTGCTCTTAACAGAACTACTTCCTCCTCAGCCTCCCCTCTTCAGTGGGATGGGCGTGGCCAGAAGTTCAGGGAGTCCAGGACCAGAGGTGGCTCTGCTTGCCAAAGCCAGAGTCTACTGAGAAGGGTGAATGGGTAAACTACAACAGGAAGAAAGAAGTTCAAGGACAGGGTAGACCGAGTGTACAGGAAACACAGAGAAGGTGTTAAAGTTGGACTGGTGGCTCAGTTGGCGAAGCATCTGATTCTTGGTTTCAGCTCAGGTCACGATCTCACGGTTCATGGGTTCAAGCCCTGCATCAGGCTCTGTGCAGAGAGAATAGAGCCTGCTTGGGATTTTCTCTCCCTCTCCCTCTGCCCCTCCCTGGCTCACTCGCTTTCTCTCTCTCTCACAATAAATAAACTTAAAAAAAAAAAAAAAGGTTGGACGTGGTTTACTAGACGCCACACGTGGCTCACATTTGGTTGTAGTATTAAACCTCCTTTCGAGGTCCCTGTGTAGTACAGACCTTTCTCACACACTCAGGCTCTCCTAGTGACAACTGAGCAGTGTAAGCAGCCACCTGAGCTTGCGACTACCTGGGCAGAGACCCCTGTACCTGCACGTGGGCGTGGGCCTGCAGGGTCTCAGGGCCCAAACAAGCGTCATACCTTCTTTCCCCCTCAGCTCTGACCTAGTATTTTTTTTTTTTAACAACACTCTTTCAAAGGGAGGTTCCTGTCTGCTTCAATCACTTCAATGAGTCAATTTTCTACCGTCAACTGGTTCTATGAGGAAGGAAAGTAAAATACACAGGAAAAAAAATTGGGAGTCAAAAGTTCAAAAAATCAAGTAGAGGCAGTCTAAATGTCTACAAAATCCCGATATTCTTGGAAGGAACAATACTGGGATAGTAATAATCATTAGATTGCAGAGTACTTTTCCCAAAGCATGTCCGCTTGGGTCATTATACCTCCTTTGAACTTCCCTCCTTCTCCACGAAGTTGATTAGTCAGGTATAACTGTGGATGAGGAAACTGAGGCACAGAGTGGTTAAAGGGTCTTGGACCATAAAGTAATAAAGCAGGAATTGGGACCCAGGTTTCCAGGCACCCTGCCTGCTCCTCTCTGTCCTGCCCGACTAGCCCCAGAGACACCCAGAACACAAATATTGACTGTCTTCCTCTAGGGTGTTCAACAAGACACGGGCCACACCAGCCTCTCTGATTTCCTACACCGTCAGTGTTCTGCACCACCCCAGCAAGAACAGAACAACTCCCCCAGGCTGAAGAAAGACCAGCAAGTTATTATGAGCAGAATCTTACTTTTTAATTATCCTTGGTGTTCTAACCCAAATTAAAGCAAAATAATCATCGTTTTTCTTTCCTAAGGCAAGTGAGATTTCTAAATAAATAGAGTCAGCCCTTATGTTTAGAAGGGGTTCCCTTCCAGGAAAAGTTCCTTTAAACAGAGATGCCATTTGTCAACCCTAATTTTCCTCCAGATTGATGTTACTCTGTGTCAATGGTTTCCAAATGCTTTTTCTTTTTCTTTTCTTTCTTTCGTTTTTTTTTTTTTTTGAAAGCCGAATTCTTTCCTCTGTTGAAAAAGGAAACTCAATGTGGAAAACAGATTTTTTTTAAAGGAGCTGTGATGGTCAAAGAATAGGTTGCTCTGAACACTGTCCCAATCCTAATCTACTTACCCAGCTCTCCCCCTCCACCCAAGTGCCAGCCGTCCACTCCCACAAGCATACATACAGCAGTACTGAGGCTACTCAGTACAAAATGGGCAATTACAAGTTAGTACATCACTAAATATATAGTCTAGTTTTATGGAGTTCAGTAATATGCCATATTCAGTCAACCATAAAGATGTCCATTCTCCGGAAGATGCTCTGATCTTGGGCCTCACTGTGTAGTACAGGACCCCACTCCTAACTGCCTGGGGTTTCTCTGGGACCTAGATTACAGGCACCCCTCCCCTAGCAGGTCTCACCCAGACATGGGAGCTGGGGAAGAAAAGCCCCTTGGGAGGGATTACTCTGCTATCGTGTTCTCCATGGACCCCCAGAGTGTCCAGGGACATGAAGCTCCATCTCCACAGTGGTAACTGCACTTTTCCTTCCCTCTCCCACTTCCCCACTGCCACTGTGCTCTCTAGGATCCTCTCCCACATCAACTACCTTGCTCTCAAATCCTTGCTGGGAAAGAAAAATTCTAGAAAGGGATTGTGGTAACGGTTGCATGATATTGTGGATGTATTTAATGCCGCTCAGATGTACATTTTAGGTCCAATGATAAACTTTATGTGTATTTTACCACAATAAGAACCAAAAATGGAGGTGCCTGGGTGGCTCAGTCAGTTAAGCATCTGACTCTTGATTTTGGCTCAGATCATGATCTCACAGCTCATGAGTTCAAGCCCTGCGTCAGGCTCTGCACTGACAGGGCAGAACCTGCTTAGGATTCTCTGTCTCCCTCTCTGTCTGCCCCTCCCCAACTCATGCTCTCTCTCACTTTCTTTGTGTGTGTGTGTGTGTGTGTGTGTGTGTATTGCATGATTTTTAAAATTTTTTTTATATTTTTTTGAAATTTTATTTTATTATTTTTTTTACTTTATAAAGTTTCATATTTTTTAACATATGCAATTATTTCCCATCATTTTCTCTCGCTTTCAAAAAATAAAAAAATAAATAAACATTTTAAAAAATGTACTGGGGCTGATGGGTAGAACGCTCTTCCTGCGGTGGATTGCTTGTGGTCCTCAGGCTTTCTTGTTTAGTGTCAGATTATACATAATTTATTCTTTTGATAGTTATGACATTAATTAAAGCTTCTCATGTTAAAAGTAAAAATATTGGGGCGCCCAGGTGGCTCAACCAGTTAAGTGGCTGACTCTTTATTTCGGCTCAGAACATGATCTCATGCTTGTGAGTTTGAGCCCTGCAGTGCAGAGCCTGCTTGCGATTCTCTCTCTCTGCCCGCCTCTCTCTGCTCCTCCCCACTCATACTCTCTCTCTCTCAAAATTAAAAAGAAAGGAAAAATACTAACTCCTTCCCCTCACAAAATTCTTAGTCAGAGGGTCTGCTTCTTAAAGAGTAGCGGGTAAGGGTAGGGAGGGCATTTAACCATGCTCCTTTGAAAAAAAAATGCAGACATTGACCATTCCAATGCAGAGTATGGACACTGGTGGATGTCATTTATTCAGAGTCTGATTAGCTTGGGTGAACCTTGGAAAACATTACAAAACCGAGGATTTCAGGGCTGGATCCTAGCTGGCAAGTCCCAGCCCAGCACATGCACCCTGGGAGGTCCCACCTGAGAGGTCACCGGCTGCTGTATGGGTGGTTTTTAAAGTGCTACCCTGTGCCAGCTAGACCCTGACTGGTTCAGTCCTCACAGCAACCCTAACGGGGCAGGCACTTTTATTGGTGACACTTTGCAGAAGAAGACTGAGGCTCAGTTGGGTGACTTGTCTTGTCCATGGATCCCAGCTAGTGAGGGATGAGCAGTGGCTAGGAACTTGACCCCAACCCTGATGGCCTCAGGGCCCATGCTTGCACCCCTTTACTCCTCAACACATGTGTGTCTTGCTTCAATATCACCACTGATGGGGTGGTAAAGGCATGATGACATCTAGTGCATTCAGCTCTGGGGCTCGGCCACCCAGCACTCATGACTCCAACACAGCGACACCCTGGCCTTCAAACACCGCACGCACCACCAGATCACAGCTTTTTTGAGGCTGCCTATGTGTAAAAGCGTGAAATGTTTCATTTAATCAAGGCTTCTATCTTTGGGTTCGTGTGCTCTAGTTTTAAAAAGCACCTCATCCCTTTTACCACCTAAAACCTACTGTCCGACCCTAAGATGCCCATGCAGATCTTAAACCAGATTTTTTGCCTTCTCTCCTTTCCCCTCCCTTCAGACAAGTGGGGGCTTGGGTAGTGGAGGCATACATTTAAAATCTAGTCAGCCAAGCAGATATCTTAGGATGACCTCTCTGACCTTCCTTCTGCCATAGTTATAACCTCTTTATGCCTCTTTTCCCAAACAGCCAAAACTGTTAATATTCACTAAGCTAGTACCATATGCAAAACACTGTGCTAGGCATTGTGGGGCAGGCTCTAGCTGGGAAAATCAGACCTATACAAATAAAAGACTAACACATAATTCAACAGATCACGCCTTACAGGTCTCTGCATCTGGCAAAGAGCCTGGTGTTCCATTAAGCATTTGTAGCGTGAATGAATGGTGTTACCAAAAATTTTCCTGAAATCAACCATTCCATTCAAGATTTCTTGAGGCCAATCAATGTACTGTCCTACACGCAGGGGGATTCAGCAGAGCACAAAACAGACCAAATCTTGCTCCCGCGGAGCTGGCAGTAGGTGTTAGTGGGAGCATGGGCCAGAAAACGACCATGAGAACGGAAACATAAAATAATTACAGTCTGTGATATGTGAAAAGAGGGTGAGCAAAGGCACACAGAGTGAGTTGTAGAGGGCTAATCTGGAGAGAGGAGGTGTTTCGGAGGAGAATTTATAGCCAAACTCTGAAGGATGTGAAAAGTGGAGGGAGGGTGGGCAAGGGCCAACGCCCAGGGAGGGCCACTTTGACTCATTGGAGCAACAAAAGGGATTCCTGTGGGACTAGAGCTCTGGGTTGAGGGGTGAAGTAAAGGTGAGCTCCGAGGTCAGAGGTGAGACCATGTAGGGCCTCTCGGGCCACAGTGAGGTGTGTGATTTTACCCTGGGTGGGACAAGAGCCCCTGAGAGTTTTGAGCAAGATCAGGCACCACCTGACTTCTTATTTTTAAAAGGTCATTGGCAGCCCTTTGGACGATTAACTGCAGAGAAGTAAGAGTGGCCACAGGGAGACAATGGAAGAGGCTCTTGCGTTCACCCAGGAAGAGATGATGTTGGCTTGCCTGCAGCTGTGGCAGGGGAGATGGTCAGAAATGGTCAGACCTCAGATGCATTTTGGAGGCAGAACCTCTGGAAATTGCTGATGGTTTGAATAAAGGAATGAAGTCATAGCAATCAGAGGCAGTAAAAGAGAAGTGCCAGATGAATGGGAGGGATAGTGTAAATGCTCAGATGAGGACGGGGTATAATGGCTTTGAGTGGCCCAGGAAGGCCTCACTGAAAACTATGTGGCTGATGGGCTGGATCGTGCACCCTCGTAGTTTTCATGCAGGTGAGAAAGAAAAGGCGTGAGCAAGGGGTCTATGGCAGGAATGCGTCCTTTTTAAAGACTGGGGTGTTACCCACCTGACCAAGGTCATGAGAAGTCAGGCTCTTGACGGCAGCTGGAAGCAGACTAGGGGAGTCCTGCACAAGCTTAGTCCTTTATTTAATGGGGCTCTACTCAAGATTGGAGAGCCTCTGAAAGCCTTTTATTGCCAGCTCCACTTAATAAACCCTGACCAAATAAATCACAGAGACTCACCACGACAGAGGCTTTCAGTGGGAATATGCAACGTAAGCAAGTGCCCATCAGTGCTCAGGGGTTGTGGTGTCAAGAAGCCTGGTCCTCAGTGTAAACACTGGAATGTATGGCCTGCTATTGGACCCCCACTACACATGGCAGGAGCCCTGCTGTACCTGGAGTCCTGGCTGCTGAACATTGTGGGGTACAGACATCAATGACACAGTTCCCTGCTTCAATGAGAAAGAGATACTATGGGAATGAGATGTTCTTTCTCTGCTCAAAAAACATGTCTTCCTGGGGAGCCTGGGTGACTCAGTCGTTTGAGCATCTGACTCTTGAAGTCTACTTATGTAGACTTCATGACCCTAGGGTCACGGGATCAGGCCCCAGGTTGGGCTCAGCGAGGAGTGTGGAGCCTACTTAGGATTCTCTCTCTCTCTCTCTCTCTCTCTCTCTCTCTCTCTCTCTCTCTCTTTCTCCTCTTTCTCTTTCTCTCCCTTGAAAACAAACAAAAACAGAAGCAAAAAACACATCTCCTAAGTGCTAAGGGGAGAGTCAGGTACTTGGGGAGAAAGTTTGATGATCCTGTTTCAGTGAGAGGACGGAGGGGGACAGAGGTCAATGCTTTCATTCATTTGCTGACACATCGTCGGTGCTGGTATGAGGTACGCAGAATAACCAAGACAAAGCCATTGCCTGAAAGACCCTCACAGGATGGCGGGGGACCCAGATCTATAAACAGGGTGATAGGCTCTGGGCAAGCTCTCTGCCCATTCAGGCCACAGCAGAAAGGAGGGTTAGGGACAACAGATCACAGCAGTGTCCCACAATGTGGCGCTGCCAAGGAGCTACGTACCCGCCTGCTTTCCTGATTTTTGCTTCTCTCTCTGTCTTCGGGTAATGCTATCTCTTAGCCGTTTAAGGTTTTCCTGGAAAAAATAATTTAGGACATTTTAGAAGTAGATACCAGAAATATACCCTCTGTACATTAGAGTTTCTTTCTGATTTTATGCTGTTTGCATGATAAATCACATTGCAATAACATGCAAATGAGGTTGAGTGCATTTGTAATCAGCCCCCAGAGAAGTTCAAGTACTCTTAGGAGTTGTGCCTGAGGAGAAGATGCCTTTTCCACAACAAAGGGTCTCCCCTCCCCTCTGTTCCTAGCTCCTTCCCAGCCTTAGAGCCCACTGCCCTCCTGGTACATTCCTTTAGCCAAACCAGCCCCTTACATGCTAACAAACACTCCAGGCACACTGCCTCTGACATTGTTTTCATACCATCCCTCTGACCGTGAGGGACAAGAATTCCTCTCCATGAATCTGTTCAAGGGCTGGGTCAAGGTTCACCTCCTCTGCTAAACCTCCCCCAATCGTTAAACCTCCAGTCCTTGTGACTACAAGGTGCCATCTGGCCTGAGCTCTGCTGCCTTGTGCATTTGTGCATGCGTGCGTGTGTGCGTGTGCGTACGTGTGTGTGCATGCGTGTGTGTGTGTGTTGTCTCTTCAGGGGTACTGTACCCTCTCAAAAGGAAAGACACCAGGTTTCCACCTTTCTGGTCTATTGCAGTCATTCAACAAATGTTGAATAGACACATGAGAGATGAATTTTGTTGTTATTTTATTTATTTAAAAAATTTTTAAGTTTGTTTTTATTTATTTTTGAAAGAGAGATAGAGAGCAAGTAGGGGAGGGGCAGAGGGAGAGGGAGACAGAATCCCAAGCAGTATCTGTGCTGTCTGCCATGAGATCATTACCTGAGATCATGAACTGTGAGATCATGACCTGAGCCAAAACCATGAGTCAGAATCTTAACCAACTGAGCCACCCAGGTGACCCTGTTGCTATTTTAGTCAATAACAACTACCTCCAAGTATGTGAACACTCTAGAGAAAGTGCTCCAGGGACTAACATCCAGACATCCGGAAGGGTCCCATGAAGAAGCTACGGGAAGCCAGCTGGGAGGGGTGTTTGGGCTGTGACCGTAGCGGAGACTGAGCTGGGTCCAGGAAGCACCAGGGGAACACTGGAAAGTATGGGCTGGTCACAGCTTTAAGGTCTGACGGAGTGCGGGTGGAGGGAGTTGGCGGCAAGGAGACCCACCTGGAAACTAAGCACTAGGTCAGATGAAGGTGACAGAAGCTAGCATAGGGGGAACAGAAAGAAAAGAGCAGATGCAAGAGGAAGGTCACAGAGCAAGACCAGGCATGCGGCTCGCTGGGCAAGGGGAGTGAGGAAGAAGAGCCTAAGAGATGTAAAGTCTGACCTTGCGGTCTGGAAGATAACAGTGCAGTGAACAGAAACAGGGAGCTGGGGAAAGGAAGCGGCCTGATGGTACAGTTTACTGCGGGCATGGCGTAAGTCTTGGGCACATCAGAGGGACACACCCAGCTGGTGGCTGGAAAGGTGGAACAAGAAAGGAGACACAGACTCAAGAGTTGCCAGCACAGAGAATGACGTAAAGGGAGCCTGGGCAGTGCCCACTCATGGAGGGGATGTGAAGGAGACAGAGAGGTGGACAGCGGCATGGAGGAAAAGGAAGACGGGGCAGCCCCAGGAATGGTCTTCATGCCCACCAGTCACTGGATGCCGGATGCTCTAGAAGTACCAAGAGGCTCCCAGAGCACAGAGTATGGGCAGCTCCCATGGATGCCGTGGATTCTTGGCCATGTCAAATACGAACCCCAGTTGTCTGCCACACCCAAGAGTTCTGGGTAAGCTTATGCGACTGGGAGAAGCCTCTCAGATGGAGACAGACAGCTAACATTTGTTATACATTTATTGGGTGCCAGGCGTGCCAAGTCCTTTACGTGGTTTACATTGTCCAGGGTTCTCCCTTCACATGTGAGATGGGAAACAGAAGCACAGAGAGGCCAAAGTCAGCCAGCCCTAAGCGACAGAATGAGGATGTGACTCAGGCTGCCTGGCCTTAGGGTCCTGGTTGCTCTTACTATGTGGGCATAGGACCTGGCTGGGAGAAAGAAAACTATTGTTTGCCCAGGGCTAGGCTGTCCCTGCAGGCCTGTAGCCCCCTACGGCTCCTGAACGAGCAGGACCCTGCATTCCCACACTCAGCACTACAGGCTGCCCTCCCAGCCATCGAATCCCCAGGAGGAGGGAGGCAGGCCACCAGCGTAGGTGACCCTGTTTTAGGGAGCATGAAGAAGACGGAAAGTGTAGTGAAGGGAGCACAAGCTGCGGTATGAGAAAGGACTCGTTCGAATCTGCCTCTGCCTCTCTGCCTCTCTGAGCCTCAGCATTCTGTAAAATGGGAACAGTGATACTTGTCTCGCGGGCATGCTGTGAACAGTGATACTTGTCTCGCGGGCATGCTGTGAACAGTGATACTTGTCTTGTGTGCATGCTGTGAACACAGAGAGATTGGGTCCATTCAGCAGACAGCTGGACAAATACTGCCTGACGACTCACTTCCCCACTTGTCGCCACCTACTCCCCCTCTAAGAAGACACGACTCCCATCTCAGCACTAGGTGGATGCTGCTCCCCACCCGCCGCCCCGGTGCTCCCCACCGCAGGTGTGTCAGGCGTTTGAATACAGAACACCTTCTGGGAAGTACCGTGAGAAGATGGAGAGAAAAAGCAATCATTCTGGTCCTATCTTTCCCTCCACTTACTCAGTAAGTGATCTTGGACGTGTATCCTAACACCCTAGGCTCAATGTCCTCTTTTTCTTTTTTTTAATTTATTTATTTTATTTTATTATTTTATTTTTTTGAGAGACAGAAGTAGAGTGTAAGCGGAGCAGGGGCAGAGAGAAGAGTACAGAGGATCCAAAGTGGGCTCCATGCTGACAGCAGACAGCCTAGTGTGGGGCTCAAACTCATGAACTGTGAGATCATAACCTGACGTGAAGGCAGACATTTAACTGACTGAGCCACTCAGGTGCCCCATCAATGTCCTCTTTTTAATAGGAAGGAGTTGGGCCAGGGATATGCTTCCCAAGGTCAAGTTTAAGTTTTCTGCATTGCTTTAAATTACACATGAAGGTCATGTATGAAGTTACAGACTCTTACATATAAATAGGAAGAGTCTCCTCTGACAGCCCATTCCTCTGATCCTAGTCTCCTGAGTGGTCACCCTTCGGATGGCCATGGGGTGGCCTTTCCTCACCTTTGCCTCTGCATTGGTATACGTGCATATAGAAATATAGTGTGTATATGAGTATGCTTTAACTTGCGTGGTGTCATGTCTGTGGCTTGGTTTGTTCTCTTAATCATATTTCTTGGGAACTGTCCAAGTTCTCTGAGTTCAAAAGTGTGACAGTTCTGTGGGAGTATTGACACTAGGAGTAGAAAGAGGGACTCAGAAAAGAAAAAAGCTGGAAGGCAAAAGTATAGGACCATATGTAGAGGGAAGCGGCAGCTGAGGAATCAGGGTTTATAGTCAAGTCTTTGGTCCTGATCTCTAGCCTCACCAGGGAGCCATGTGGTTACAGACTACAGGTGACAGATATACACACACTGATTCACAATGACACTCAAAAACCCAGTCGCGGGCCTGGCCCCAGGTGCTCAGTCACAAGAGCACAGCAGACGGCAGGTACCCAGCCCTCCACTGTATCCAGTGGAGAAACAGACGGGAAACAGACCACACGGAGCCGGTTACCTGCTGAAAGCGGAAGGACTCGGACCGCTTCTTCTGGTTGAGCTGCCACTCCTTGAAGTGCAGCACGGCCTCGTCCACGTTGACGATGCCCAGCTTCACCTGCTCCTGGAGGGTGATCAGCTGCCGCTGGCCGGGCGTTTTCATCCCAGCAAAAGGGTCATATATACTTGACTGGGGCCTGTCCCTCCACGGTCTGACGAGAGGCTCTGGAAAAGATGGCACAACTCAGTGTGACAGCTCCCCAACTGGAGAGGGCAGGCAGAGGAGTGGGGTTGATGAGGCTGGTCACCGGCTCAGGAGGACGTGTCTCAAAAGAAAATGTACACGTGGAACTAAAAAGGGGGACCTATGACATGGAGCCAGAGGGAGGGAAGGAGCTAATAATTCCAAAGCCTCTTAGACTAAAGTAGACAAGGCCACAACATTTTAGGAAAACATTTTATGAATAGCATCCACTGGAATCAAGAGAATCCCTCAAACCTGAATTATTGAGAAGCTATTAGACTAGCATTTCTCAATTTAAGACACCGTTGACATCCTGGACTGGATAGTTCATCGTTGTTGGGGGGGGGGATTGTCTCATACACTATAGGGTGTTTAGCCTCATCCCTGTTCTCTACCCACTAGATCCAAGAGCACCCCCTACCTCAGCTGTGACAACCAAAAACATCCCAGATATTGCCAGGTATCCTCTGGGAGGCAGTGCGGGGAGAGGAGAAGTCACCTCCAGGCAAGAACCACTATGTTAGACAAAAATCCACTCCCAGAAAAGAATATACAGGGAATTCTAGGCAGGATGGTTCTCCCAACAGACTCCAGCCCTTCCTGTCCTCCTCGCCTTTGGGCAGCATGGCCACAATGACTGTGGACCCAGGGTATGACATGCCCAAGAAGATTGGAATGCCAGTGGAACCAGGATCTAGCTCCAGTGTCACCAGGTAGAAATTAAGGGCTGCGTCACAACTAGCTCTCATTGGGTTGTTCCTGCACCAGCTTCTCCTCCACATTACAATTCATGGTTCTCTGCTCTGAAGATTCTAAGGAAATAAGAAGGCAACCCCTCTCTTTCTCCAGGCTGTGACTCCACTAAGTTCTGCAGAGAACATGCTACTTGTAGAGGCAGTGGGGCCACTGGGGCTTGTGAGGACAACTTGACATTTTACTGCTCATTTCACGTAGGGCTATCTTTGATTCTAAATTTCTCCAGCAGGACTCCATTTGAGCACTGTGACTTAGAGAGAAAGCAAGATGGACAAAAGAGAGATGACTTCAAAGTTTTTCTGTCATTCTTCACACCCATTCACTCATCTGTCTATACACACCCAAAAACCTTTCTTCCAGGTTTACCTTCTTTTTTTTATTTAAAAAAAATTTTTTTTACAGAGAGAGAGAGACAGTGTTAGCAGGGGAGGGTCAGAGAGAGAGGGAGACACAGAATCTGAAGACAGGCTCCAGGCTCTGAGCTAGATGTCAGCACAGAGCCCAAGGCGGGGCTCGAACCCATGAACCATGAGATCATGACCTGAGCCTAAACCGGACACTCAACCAACTGAGCCACCCAGGCGCCCCCAGGTTTACCTTCTTCAAGGCTGTCTTTAATTGTGTTGGAAGAAGGGGTGTAGGGAGCATACAAAATGCATAAGCCAATCAATTCCTCTCTCCTACTACCTAAGTCCTTGGGATGACTTCAAACGCTCAGATGGTGTTATGACTCCTTTTCTTTTATTTTTTTTTAATTTTTAAAAAAGTTTATTTATTTATTTTGAGAGAGGGAGCAGGGAAGAGACAGTGAGAATGAAAGACAGAGAATTCCAAGCAAGGAAGAATCCTGATGCAGGGCTCAAACCCATGAACCGTGAGATTATGACCTGAGCTGAGATCAAGAGTCAGAAGCTTAACCGACTGAGCCACCCAGGTGCTCTACATGTCTCCTTTTCAAAAGAATGATCAATAGGATACTACTGAATGTCTCTCTTTAGCACAAGGAAGTTAATCAAGAAAAAAGGAGTACTTATCTCTTCAAACTTCCTCAAAGGCAAGCAAAATGTCTTTTAAATAAAAGTTGAATGGAAGTATAGTTTCACTGTCTGGATAGGGTAAGTAAATACCACGACTGGGCTGTGTCATTAGGTAAAGCCTGGGTGCCAGGGCTCCCACGTTCATCCTGTTGGCACCAAGCTCTGTATTTACACTGCACTTTTGTGTGCTGTTGCAGACACTTTCCAGTGTGTTCACGTCCTCGGTATGATCAAGGGACAATCTCTCTCTTCTCCTCTCCCCTTATCGTTGGTCCAGCACCACCCAAGGTATCCCCTAGACCTCTCTCTGTCTCAATGCTAAGGAGCTGTTACACCTGAAAATCAATAAAACATGAACACTTCTACCTCCTGGAAGTTCAGGGCATACAAAGGAAGCTGCGGACATGTGGCTTACCTTTCCTGATGCTCTCTGAGGAAACGTAGAAATTCCCAGGCCGCTCTTGACTTTTTTCTGCAAAAACTATGGGATAAAGAAGGTAAAAGTCAAATCACATCTCTGAAGGGGCTTTACATTATTTTATTTATTTAACATGAAAATTACCAAAATCTTGTACAAAAATAGAAGTGATGGGCTGCACCTTGGACCACCCTGTCTGCAGCTCTGTAAATCAAAACGCCAGGAGGCAAATAAGGGGATAAAGCGAGAGGAATTATGAAATGAAGACAGCCCAAATAGACACGGCCTCAAAGGCAGAAGGACAAAGCCAGGCAGAGGACATGATCAGCCCTTATGAGACCATTAAAGAAAAGGGTAATGTGAACAAGGATGTGAGCTGGACCCCAGAATACCTGAAGCTGGCCGTGAAACACCCTGAAGCTTGAGAGTAACAGGAAGTGCCACTTAGCAGGCCAATACGTGCCACAAGAAAGAACTCGGAGCAGTGGAACAGATACAATGAGTGCACAGCTCTGAAGAGACTTAGATGAAACCACTCATGAGCAACAGACCCCCATCACTAGTGCATATGTGTATACACATATTATTATGGCACCCATTTTACAGATGACGAAACTGAAGCTAAAGAGAGTGAGTGAAATCACTGACATAATGTCCGAGGCAGTACAACCGGAAAATGCAAGAACTGGGACATGAATCCAGGGAATCTGGCCTCCGAACTACGGTCCTTTTTGTCATCTCCTGCCTGTCCCTTTCCTTTGCTTCCCCAGTTTAGGGAATCACCCGTGCCCCCATCCCAGCTCCCCAAAATGAGCCATGCCACTAACACTCTAGCCACCTTCTTGCCATTTGGGAATTATCAATATATATTTTCATGCCTTTTCTTTTGGGTTCCCATAGAAGCAGACCTGGAGACAAGGGTCCAGCTGCAAGGAGTCAGTGTTGGGGGATGAAGGAGGTGACACAGCAAAGTGGATAAAGCAGTGCCTGGTGGGCATCCAGTAAGTTACCAGCATGGGCAAGCTCAGGAGCTCCGGAAAGCAATGCAGGACATGCACCTCAGAGTTCTCCCAGGGAAGGGCAAGTAAGCTGGGGTGCTCACTCAGCCATCGACCCATCAGTCACTGGGTGAGGGCTCCAGGGTTCTAGTCCCCCAGCTCTTCCACTCTGACTTGCAAGACTCCGGCTGCCAGAGAAAGTGGTGAGACTAACAGACACAGGTCCTGACAGGCAGGGTCCAGCCAGTGGGCACAGAAATGGAAAGAGCTAGAGATATGCAGGCAGGGCGCCAACAGTGTCTGTCACACACACCGAAGGACATGCTACCAGAGGGAACGGCAAAGCACATAGAGCATTTGGCGATACATGATGTCCTTCAACTGCATTTCTACCCAGTTTGGGGTTGCCAGGTTTAACAAATCAAAGCCCAAAAAAAAGACTGCAATTTTGGGACACACTTACACTAAGAAATTGTTTGCTTTCTGTCTGAAGTTCATACTTGACTGGGCATCCTATACCTGGGGCTCTGGTTGAGGGCTCCCTTCCCCAATTTGTGATCTCCTTTTGCCACACCTACAACTTTCTTACACTCTTAAAAATGGAATGGATGTCAGGCACACAGATCTGGCAATTCTTAGCTCTTACAGTATTTGTAATTATATCCATACAATGGAGTCCTAAAGGAGGGTGAAAGTGACAATGCATCAGCATGTAACTGATGTCCCAGGGGTCACTATGAAGAAGTCAAACACAACTCTCACCAATTTTATTAGTGTAGGTAGGTAGATAGCCTAGCCTAGTGTCTGAAAGCCAGGATTGTGGAGTCAGATTCCTTGAGTTCAAGTCCTGGCTCTGCTGTGTGGTAACAGAGTGACCTCTGTAAGTCTCCTTTTCCTCATCTGTACAATGGGGATGATAATAGCCCTTACCTAATAGATGATCGTAAAGATTAAATGACACGTCCAGATAGAGTACTCTCGGTAGATTTCAATAAATGTTAGCTATTAAATAATAATCATCATAATAATAATAGTTTCAGGAAATAAAAATTGACCAGGGTTCTGGGCATTTGGAGGAGAGAGGAATCTTATTTACCTCTGTCTTCATACTGCATATGAATGCTTCCAGGAACGTCAGAACTGAATCTGATCTTTGCCATGGTCCAGCTCCAAAATCTGCCCTGAGCTCTAACCCCATCTCCTGGGGCTGGTTAGAGACCATTCAAAAGCAGACAGTCTCTGAGCAGCGGTTTAGAAGTCAAGAGGAAGCAGGAAATTCCTGCTGAGAAGCCCTGAAGACCCTCCTGAACACCACTCCCCATCACACTTGCCTTTAGAAATGTACGGTTCATTATCAGGCAGGTAGTGAGCGCCAGGAGCAATGGCACTGGCCTCTGGCCTGGGCACCGGGACGGGGGGCCTGTTGGCCAAGTCCACAGAAAAGGTCTCATCGTCATCCACTGTGTGATAAACATCTTCTTCCTGACCACCGTGGTGCAGGTCCCTCTCCGGACTGCCCATTCCCATGCTGTTACCTAGAAACACAGAGAAAAGTGCCTGAAAGCAGCAGCCAAAGACAGTGGATGACTGACAGTCCTAAGAGCAGAGATTGGGACCCTAACTTATTTGTGCAGTACTGCCCTTTGGCAAAGATCTGTCCTCTACCTCATCTCCTGTATGATCTGCTACGTGATCACTGCAGATGAAGCCACTGAGAAACACTGATGTCACCTTCATTTGCCACTCATCATGGCAACAAAAAGGAGAGAACACTAGGCTCTATCAGCTTAGTTTTATTGCTAGGATTCAGTTATTTATCCCATTAGAACTAGGGGAAAAGGGACATAGCCCCCCAAAGCCAAAGGACACTTGGAACCACTCCCAGGCGCCTGGGAAGCAGTGGGAGGGCGGCCAGGCGTCCTCGTGCCCACGGCCCCCGGCATCCTCACCCTCAGCACCAAAGTGACTACAGCAAATCCTTCCCATGCACCCCCTCTGTGCCAAGGGCTGTTCCAAGTATATGACCCACGTTATCTCCTTTGATTGTGTAACGACACTGTGCAATAACTACAATCATTCTTCTTATTTTGCAGATGAAGAAACTGGGCCCTTGGGGATTTAAATAACTTGCCCAAAGCTACTTAGAATCAGACTGGCATCCAGGAAAGCTGGCTCCAGAACTTTTGCTCTTAACCTCCATGCTCTACTGCTTTTTTACAACCTTTGCCCCCGCTCTGCTCTCCATCAACCAGAAAGATAGAGGACAGAAGCTTGCCTCTCCCTCTTTGTCCCCGGAGTCCCAGAGCCACAAGGTTGTCACTGCTCCCTTCCTGGTGACAGGGTACAGTGTTCTCTGCTGGGACCCGAGGGCAGCGTCCCCTTGGCTTCAGGAATCTCAGCAGACATTTGTGTGCCGTCTGCCCCTCACGTACGTGAGCCATGCTGACTCGGGCGTGTTAACACAACCTCTCCGAGCTTGACTGCCTTCTGAGGCCTACTCGCTGGGATACTGTGAGGAAAAGCTCCCAGCTCAGTGCTTACACATAGTAGGTGTTCTCTCACTTCCTTCTTTTCCCCAGCACCATTCAGTCAATGAATCTTTATTAAAATCCTGTTTGAGATACAGGAATGACTAAAGCTTAGAACTTCTTGCTGTAGAATTTCCAGTCCAGTGATTTATTGGAAAAATTTTAGTTGCATCTTTCTGAGCTGCGGGGAGACTACTCTTGGGCTTCCCTGTGTCTGGATCCAGAGGCCTGACTGACCAGGGAGTCCCAACTCCTCTAAGTCTGGCTTCCAAGGCTCTGCCCTTGGGAGACTTTCCAGTCAGTGGAGAAGCTCCCACCTGTTCATCTTTAAACACAGGACACGACAAGATTCTGGAGAAGTTTGTGTGACGTTAGCAAAATGAGGGGCCTGAGACAGCGGCCGGCCATGCTGCCAGTGACAGTGACTCCCGCAGCGCCTGCCCTGTGAGTCCGCACACAAGTACGCAACCCTGCTTTCACACTGTGAAAGCTGCCATAGACAACACCGAATGAACGGGTGCAAAGTGTGCCCATTAAACTTTATTGACAAAAACAGGCAGCGAGACAGGCTATGGTTTATCTCCCACTACAGAGAACTTTTCTTTCTTCTTCATTGTCAAAACTACTTCTCCCATCCTGCATCCCATCTTCTTCGCATTCTGCTTTCTAGGCCTGCTTCATCAACAGACCTCCCCCATCCAATAATTACAAATGATTGGACAGAGGAAGGAAATTAACCACATAATTTAACACCCACCATCTCTGACCTTCAATAATAAGAATGATGATGACAACGACAACAACAATAATCATAAACCTTTCTCACCTGCTCTGTCCAGCCCTCCTCTGAGGCCCACTGCACAAAAACTCACTCAATTCTCACAATATTCACCTGCGGAAACTGAGACCAGAGGAGTTGAGAACTTGTCCAAGGTTTTCCAGCTAAGTGAAGGAGGAACTAAATACAGATCAGAGTTTATGTTTTTAACCATGATGCGACGCACACTCAACTTAACAATGTTTGTAGGGGGCGCCTGGGTGGCTCAGTCGGTTAAGTGTCCCACTTGGGCTCAGGATGTGATCTTACAGTTTGTGAGTTCGAGCCCTGCACCAGGCTTTGCGTTGACAGCACAGAACCTGGAGCCTGCTTTGGATTCTGCGTCTCCCTCTCTCTCTGCCCCTCCCTCACCCCTGCTTATACTATTTCTCTCTCTCTCTCAAAAATAAACATTTTTAAAAAATCAATGTATGTTCTCCTCCTTCACCAGAAAGTCATCTCTTGAGCGCACTGGTCACATCTTATTTTCCTCCTTGTCCCCCAGCCCAACATCCAGAATAGCACTTTGCTCATAGTCAGTACTCAATAAAATAAACATACACATTTAAAAACAGGGCTTGTTGAAGGCAGCTTGTTTACCCAGAGAAGCGGCTCCAGCGGTGGGAACCCCTGGCCTCCCTGTGACAGGCCGATGGGAGAGCTCTCGGCGACGGAGTCCCTTCAGGCAAGCCATACGCCAAGCATATGCACCCTGTTCCTTTAATGGAGCAACATCATATGGAACCAGGCAACATCTTGCATTCATTTCTCTTTCCCTCTTTTTTGCTTCCCTGCTCACAGCTACAAATTACCTTCTAAAAACTTGCGGATCATAGAGTCCTTAGTAGTCCGAGGGAAGCCATCTCCAGGGATTGAATTAGATGTACTGGCCTGAAGCATTTCAACATCTAGAAGAAAAGGAGACTGAGAGTTTATGTGTTGTTCTTCCACGCAGGCAAGGAGATTTAATAGATGGATGGACAGGTTTTGAAGAATCAAAAGATCTTGAACCAAGAGATTCAAGAATTCATTAATCCATCCACCTTCCATCCATGCATCCACCCTTCCAGGGATCCAGGCATCCATCCACTCATCCAACTATCTGTCTGCTTAATAAGGACCCGTCGTCAGGTACCTGGGTGGCTCAGTTGGTTAAGCGGGTTAAGGGTCTGGCTCTTGATTTCAGCTCAGCAGGCAGTGCAGAGCCTTCTTGGGATTCTCTCTCTCCCTCTCTCTTTGTCCCTCCCCTACTGGCACACATTCTCACTCGTGCACCCTCTCTCCTCTCAAAAATAAATCAGTAAACATAAAAAAAAATAAGGACCCCCTTGTAAGTGTGAGGTATGAAGGAAGGCAACACTCACAACCCTTAGGCCCTTTCTTGAACCACAGGGCTCAAAAGGTATAGATATTATGCTCATTTGCATTTCAAACAATGGGTTTAATTTTTAATTTTTTTTATGTTTATTTTTGAGACAGACACAAAGAGAGAGAGAGAGAGAGAGACAGAGAGGTCAAGTGATAGAGGGGCAAAGAGAGAGAGAGAGACAGAATCCAAAGCAGGCTCTGTCTGCTGACAGCTCAGAGCCCTTTGTGGGGCTCGAACCCACAAACCATGAGATCATGACCTGAGCTAAAGTTGGATGCTTAACCACCTGAGCCACCCAGGCGCCCCAGACTTAATTTTAAAATGTATAACCATACCATTGTTTATAACAGCCAAAAAAAAACAACTAAAAGCAAAAACAACAATGAATAGATAAAACTGTGGTTTACTCAAACAATGGAACAGTATGTAACAGTTACAAAGAACATATCTGAGCCATTTTTATCAATATAGTACCATCTCAACAACATAATCAAACCAATTCAACAACTTATCAACAAGAACTCTAGGTCTAGGTCACCTGTGGAACTGATTATAAGGAAGAAGCACATTGTTCTTTGGTTTTCACTATTAAACATAAACCCATGAAGACCAAAACTATGTGTGAAAATCATTCAGTTACCACAGTAGCTTCTAGTCTAACCCAAGTAACCAACATATTATTTTATGACTCTGAAGTACGCTTTTGGGAGCAAAATTTCAGCCTTGTGTTAAAAATAGAGTTTCGATATTATCAAGAGATTTCACTTAATAATTCTTATATACAATTATTTATTTGCTTAGGCAAAATATGTAATTTGAAGTTGAATAGTATACTTTGAGAAAAAATGGTTTGAATTTAATCAATATACACACAAATGCTATTTCCTTATTACTTTGATCTTTGGGGATTCCTTATTACTTTGATCTTTGGGGATCAGCTAAATACAATCTGGTGAATTTGTATGAAGACTTCTATGCAACTACTTATATCACATCTCCCAAGAATATTCACTGAAAAAGGGTCATGGTCATGAAGCATTGTTAAAGATAATAAACTTCATATGACATTATCCTAGTTTTGAAACAAAATATTTATATATACATAGAAAAAAAGACTGGAAATAAATACATGAAAATGTATGCCGTGGCTATTTCTAAAGTAGAACAGATTATGAACATTTTATTTTCTAATTTACACTTTTCTTTGTCTTCCAAATTATCCCACAGTGGCTTGTGTGGCTTTCATGAATGCAGAAAGCTTTTTAACACTTTTTTTAAAGATCTAGGTAATTATGATCAAATATGTACAAATAGATTTTCAAAGCAAAAATAATCTCAGTTTATTAAAATAATAAATTGTGGCTTACCTATCAATTGCCAGATTGATTTTTTTTAATGCAAAAAAAAAAAAAAGACTGATTTTAAACTTTCCAGGGACCAGATATTACATTATTACCTAGCATAGCTCTTACTGGACATTGTTTCAAACTTCAATAATCCTTTGGCAATCAAAATATAAAGTTTGTGACTGTAAAAAAAATTAGACTGAATGGAAAAGTTGCAGACTTTTCAGTATTGTCGGTGGCATTTTGCTTATATAACGTTTTAAGGCTGATTAAACAACATCACGTGCTGGGAAATATAAATGTTGAATTCATGGTAATGGTTACTTCTGGAGAGGGAGGGAGGACAATTGGATTCCAGAAGGGATTCATAGGGGGCTATAATATATAATTTTTAAAAATCTGAGACAATAAATAAAGAAAAAAGAAATACACAGATGTGTATTGATGAATCAGAGTCTTTAAGAAATACAACATCCAAAAAAATCAATATAGTGCCGATTGCCCCCATAAAGGGGAGAATAAGGTTCTATTTTTTTTTATTTGCTTGTACATGCAAAAAGCAGGTCTGGGCATAGACCTAAGAAACTAAGGTCACTGTTTTCGTTGGACAAAAAATATGAGGGACAAAGAATGGAAAAAGATTTTTCACTATTCACGCTTTTAGAGTTTAGTTTTTTAGGCTATTGAAAAAATAATAATATAAAGAAATAGGGGGCTTGGATCATGTTTGTGTTACCTTAAATATTATCCAAAGAAGAAGAAAAACTCCTTTTTCAGTTTATTGTTTCCTTCCACAGTGGAGACATGACACTGACCATAATGTACCTTGATACTCTAGTCCAAAGCCCTGCGGTTCCGAATGCACCTCTCCTGTCACTGCCGAATTCTATAAACTGCAGACATTAGGGACACTGAACTGATCCTGAAACATACCTAGAAGTGTTTTAATTTTAAAAATTAAATTTCTGGGGCACCTGGGTGGCTCAGTCAGTTAAGCATCCAATTTCAGCTCAGGCAATGATCTCTCAATTGTGAGTTTGAGCCTTGCGTAAGGCTCTTTGTTGACAGCTCACAGCCTAAAGCCTGTTTTCAGATTCTGTGTCTCCCTCTCTCTTTGCCCCTTCTGTGCTCACACTGTCTGTCTCTCTCTCTCTCAAAAATAAACATTAAAATTTTTTTAATAAAAAAAATTAAATTTCTGATAAGAACTCATATGTAATTTATTTTTTTTAATTCAAGACCTGAAAAATTTCACTTATTTGAGATTTCCTGTTCATTTAGTGTTTTTTTTTTAAAAAGTTTATTTATCTATTTTGAGAGTGAGAATGCATGAACAGAGGAGGGGCAGAGAGAGGGAGAAAGAGAATCCCAAGCAGGCTCTGCACAGTACAGAGCCCAATGTGGGGTCAAACCCATGAAGTATATTATCATGACCTGAGCTGAAATCAAGAGTCAGGCACTCAACCAACTGAGCTATCCAGGTGTCCCTCACTTAGCTGTGGCTTTATGGAACACTTCCCCATGGAGTAGGAAATTGGAAAGAAAGGTGTTTTCTACAGGGGTGTGCCCTACTGTGAGCAGGACCCTCCTCTACCTGATGAGGACTGTGTATTACTCTCCCTCTAACCACCCACATCACAGACTGGAACCCCCACCCCTACCCCCACCCCAGCCACCAGACCCTGACCCAGCCAACTTTTTAAACTCCTTATTTACACAACAATAAAACACAGAAGAACACACCCCAAAGAAAAGACTTGCTTGGATCCGACACCCCTAGAGATGATGGGAGGGAGAAATTCCACAGGCCGGGTGCAACACTTCTCAGGCTCCAGCATCTCCAAGAACCTGGGCAGCACAGTGCCAGGAGGATCTCAATCACCAATAACCAAACCTCCCAGGTAGGGAACACCAGGATGCAAGTTTCTCAGTCACCCCTGCTGACAATGGTAAACTGGTCATAGAACAGCCTAGTTATTTTCACTAGCAAAGGTCAATTTGAGAGAACTGATTTCCATGTCCAAGAGGTAGATGCACAATTAAAGCTACAAAGAGTATTTGGAAAATAAAATGTGGAAGAAACAGGCAGTGGCAAGAGTGGCTCTGGCTGGACCTCACATGCTAACATAGTAAGAATGCAGGCATCCGCCCCTGGTAACCATGACCCCATCTTAATATGCTAGGGTTTTGTGGATTAAAGAATTAAAAAGATAAAAAGAATGAGCACTAGAAATAAAACATATCATATCAGGATCCCTTGATACAATGCACTGAGGAGGACACAACACTGTTTCTATTGTATTCTTTCCAAAAAGTTACCACCTCGGTCCAATCACAGAAAACATGTGACAAATGAAACTGAGGGGGGTGGGGGAGTAATCTACAAAATAACTGATCAGCGCTTAAGTCAAGGAATGACTGAGGGACTTTCACAAATTGGAAGAAACTATGGGGCACCTGGCTGGTTCAGTCAGTGGAGCATGCAACTTTTAATGTTGGAGTTGTGAGTTCAAGCCTATGTTGGGTACAGAAATGACTTAAAAGTAAATTCTTCAAAAAAAAAAATTGGAGGAGACTAAGGAGAAATAACTATATGCATTGTGGGATCCGCTGTAGGCTCAAGCATCTAAGACCCCATCAGCATCTAGCATCCTACCTACAGGGGAAAATCTGAACAAGGCCTAGAGGTCACTTGGTGGTATTGTAGCAGTAATAATTTGGCTTTACTAACTATGCTTTGGTTATACAAGACGCCAATATTGGGGAAATTTGGATGAAAGGTATATAGGAGCCCTAGCATTTTTGCAACTTTTCTCAAGGTGGTTTAAAATAAAAATGTTTTTTTAAAACAAGGAGAAGGAGAAGAGGAGGAGGGGAGACTATTTGAAACAGAGGAGGAAACGCAATGGGAAAACTACAGAAGCACAACCCCCAGGAATGACGTACACTGACCACTTCCCTGTCCTCCTACACCACCAAATCACCAAATGTGAGCCACGCACATTAGGTATTATGACCAACATGGGGCTAAATGAGCCACCAGTGTCCAACAGATCTTTTTACTTTATAATCATGCCTTGACCATGTCTTCTAAATATCAATCCTGTGACTTCTTAGTAGAGTTATTTCTCCTCCTTGAAGTGCTCTATGGTCAAAATGCATAGGTCCCCATTTTGATCCTTCCACTCCTGGCTGGAGGACTGCAACACCACCGGTCTGACACCACGCCACCTTCTTAGATCCAGCTGATCGTTGAGGCTCACAAGATGACCATGGTTGTCTATGCAGAATGGATGGGCTGTTCAGGAGAATGTAGGACACAGGCCAGGAGGACACTGCCAGGTGGCCTCCCTCCTCAAGAGCGGTCTTTGTGCCAGTCCAGCAGCTTATGTGCAAGGAGATGAGACCCAGGTCCAGCAGGTGGAGGGCTTCCCCACCCCAGAGAGAAAAGTCTCATGGACCATAGGAGCTGCACGTCTTGCAACCCCCCAGGCATCCTTCCAGGGTCCTCATGAGCGCATCAGAGTCACTGAGCTCAGGGAAGCCCTGAGTGCGCTGCCCCTTTCAGGTACTTGTAGTCCACATATAGCTCCTCCCACTTCCAGATGCAATTTACCAACCAATTAGGGGTCATTTTTATCATAGGCATATGTTGCCTAGAAACATAGTTGACATTTGACTCTTATCAGGTTACCAGGGTAACAGAACTGAGAAGTCAAGCAAAGGTCAAATTCTCTAGCAGAAGGGGAAATGATAGCTGTTACATTAACTTCACCCATGATTATCTTGGGTCAAGTTGTTTGAATCCTCTCAGCTTCTCCTTTCTCGTCCGTAACACGGTGATAATAGTAGTGTGTATCTCATAGGTTTGCCATGAGTATTAAATGAGAAACTGGCCAAGTGCTTAGCACAGTGCCTAGCTCAGAGAAAGTGCTCAATAATGCTAACTCCTATTCCTATTACTATTACTATTACCAGGACTATTATTACTAAGGTCTTTATTATTAAATTCTATATTCAGGCTAATCCAGGTACTAAGCAGAGACCAGTTTTTTAAAAAGGACTCAATTTAAACTTATTCTTTTTTTAAAGTTTTAATTTATTTATTTTGAGAGAGAGAGAAAGAGAGGCAGAGAGAGAATCCCAAGCAGACTCTGCACTGTCAGCATGGAGCTCAATGTGGGGCTCGAACTTAGAAATCATGAGATTGTGACCTGAGCCAAAACCAAGAGTTGGACACTTAACCAACTGAGCCAACCCCTAAATTTATTCTCATCAGTAACTGTTTGAAGTCAAGTCTCTTTCAGAGTAATAAATATTCATGGGTTAATTCTAATATCTGAATTTCTCCACATATTCTCAAATGTCCCATGAATTACATTTCCTGGGAAAGAATTATACTCATTCAACATTTTTACATTTGAATATACTTAAAGCAAGGGGAAAGTCTTAATTAACAAATGCCGATACTTTACAATGGAATTGTGTGTGGAAATCAGACATACACACAAGGCTTGGCATTTTCTAGGTCCTGGCTCCTAAACATCAAGTCCCAGACAGACAGAGCTGAAGGCTTCCCTCCTCCTTGGCTAAGGCTTTGCGATGCAGTCCAGACCTGACTTGGGGGCCCCACGCCCATTTATCTTGTGCTTTCTTGAGGCCCATCATGTTCTTTATTCATGGGCTTAGCAACGAACACTAAAGAGAAATTCTAGCAGCTCTTCAGTGCCTTCTTGCCCCATCCTATGCTGCCAAGATCATAGGTAGAGGCTGATCTTAAAGACAGAGCATGTGGGGCGCCTGGGTGGCTCAGTCGGTTAAGCGTCTGGCTTCAGCTCAGGTCATGATCTCACGGTTCCTGGGTTCGAGCCCCGCATCAGGTTCTGTGCTGACAGCTAGCTCAGAGTCTGCAGCCTGTCTTCAGATTCTGTGTCTCCCTCTTTCCCTGACCCTCCCCTGCTCACACTGTCTCTGTCTCTCAAAAATAGATAAAAAACATTAAAAAAAAAAAGACAGAGCATAAATCCAGAGGAGGTGAGGCGTGGCTGGAAGAGCATGATGGATGATGGGTGCCGGTGCAGGGAGGAGGGGAAGGGTGGCCTGCAGACACAGGAGAAAGCCTGGGGGTCAGCAGTAAAGACCCTGACCAGGGCCGGAGCCAGTGAATCATCTGCATTCAGGGGACAATCATAAGTCAGAGAAAGGCTGCAGCTGAAGACAGGCAAGCAACAGAGGCAAGGTCACCAGCTGCTGAGTGACCAGCACAGGTCAATATCATGGTCAGAGGCGGCGGTTACCTGCTGGACTTTGGTATCCTAGAGAACTGGGTTCAAGCCCTGGCTCTGACCCTTACTGGCTCTATGTCCTTGGGAAAGATACTTGATATCACTAGCTTGTATATCTCCATCTGTAAAGTGGAGATAAATAAGAAAACCATAGGGGCCAATGGAGACAATGCTTACAAAATGTTTAGCAACAGTGCTCAGCACTAATATTAATGGATACTAGTATTAGACTGAAGCAACCTAGATAGTGTATTCATTTTCTATTGTGCTCTAAAAAATTACCCCAAACTTAGTGGCTAAAAACAACATAAACTTATTACCTTATAGTTCTATAGTTTGAAAATCTGAAATGAGTCTCACTGGGCTAAAAGTTTTAAGAGGACTGCCTTCTTTCCAGGAGTTCTAGGGGAAGATCTGTCCCCTTGCACTTTCCAGCCTCTAGATTCTATGTGCATTCCTTGGCACTAAACTCTCTTCCTCCATAGTTGAGGCCAGCAATGTCAGGCTTGAAATTAGCTGAATTGAGTCCTTCTAATGGAGCCATCTCTGGTCTGTTTTCTAATTTCTCTACTTAAAAACATTTTTAAAATATTTTTTTAATTTTTGAGAGAGAGAGAAAGAGAGACACAGAGTGTGAGCAGGAAAGGGGCAAAGAGACAGGGAGACACAGAATACAAAGCAGGCTCTAGGCTCTGAGCTGTCAGCATAGAGCCCAACGTGGGGCTCGAACCCATGAACTATGAGATCACGATGTGGGCCGAAGTCGGATGCTTAACTGACTGAGCCACTCAAGAGCCCCTCTTTCTTATACTTTTAAGGACCCTTGTGAATATAATAATCCAGGAGGTTCCCCTTATCTTAATGCCAGCTGATGAGCAACCCTTAATTCCACCTACAACTTTCATTCTCCTTTGCCAGATCGTCTAGCCCATACACAGGTCAGGGGCTCTATTCTGCCTCCCACAGATAGGACCAGGTGTCAGCACAGATAGCCTGCTACAAATTTCTTCCTCACACTGGGCTGACAAGGGCAGAAGAACCCAGCAATTAGAGCATACCAAGCAAGTCCATCATGTCCACACCGGACCCAGCAGCCCTGGCCTGATGTAGGCATTGCGCAGTACCTTAACTGAAGTTACCTAACAATGACTTTTAAGTAAATGATTCTTTTTGTATGGAACTGAACATAAATATCTTTGACTTAGACCAAGAACAGCAGATATATACATTGGCCTCCGTGTCCTTATTCTGTACTTACGGCAAACATCACTGATCAATCATAGCATTCTTTGTGGCCTCAACACACACTCAACACATACTCAGTCCTCAACACACACTCAATCCCTCAGGCACTCAGTACCAACTTAACTGACACTGGCATATGAAATGATTTTCAAACACTGTTTGCTCTGTGGTAAGTTTTAGTAATAACAGTTTCTACCTTTCTAATGATAAAAAAACAAAGCGTCCAATTGTTTGGAGTTCATGAGTAACAAGACCTTCTCAAACTCTAAATTCCCCATCCCCATGTGCACACACAACTCAGGGATACAGTGAGCACCACATGAGTGGCTGAAACACAGAGAGAATTCTGGAGGTGAAGGCAGTCTGCTTCCAGACAAAGGACATTTTGTAAAGAAAAGCAGAACAACAAATCCCTGCATTCCTGGATGTTCAGGGTTTGTACTTCAGATTCTAAGCACTTAACCTTCACCGCATGTCAGTTAAAAATAAACTAAAAAGCCCTGAAACCTGCGGGTCTAAGGAGAGAGTGCAAAGTGCTTTTATCTCAGCAGAGACAAAAAAGAAAAAAATGCATATAATATGGAGACTCAAGGGGCCACAGTCCTCAGGGAAGAGCCAGCAGTGGAGTCACACTGTACTTCACTTAGGAATCAATCAGAAAGAACCCATTCCTGGGAAGAAAGGAGCTTGAACAGAGGAGAGAAAGCCTAGGCAGGCACTTAATTAAGGAATGAGTCAAGGGCAATAATGAATTTTCAAAGACGCCCATATGATACCCCGCAGGGGACATAAATCTAGATCACTTAGTTGCAGTGGAAACTCCATCCAGATTATGTGTTGTTAATTTAATATAAAACCTAATCTGAGAATCTAATACAGTAAAATGTCAGATACTAAGAGGCTATTCTTCTGGAAAGGCTCTCAAACCCTGAAAGCAGGCCAAAAGAATTTTTTTCCCCGCAAGTAGTTTCATAGCCAAAACAGAGCCTGCAAGGAGCAGCATGGTAAAGCATCTGGTGAGGACCTGAAGCCAGATTTGTTCCATTTGCACTCAGGTGGAATAAAGTGCTTTCCTAGCCATGACGGTAGGGTGGTCTAACCTCCCTATACCCTAATGGAGAAGTGATGAGAAGGAGAGAGAGAGAGATAGAGAGATAGAGACAGAGACAAACAGAGACAGAAACTGAGGAGAGACAGAGAAAAGGTAAATGGCAATCTGAAATTTCAGCTGCTAAGGAGGTGAGTCCTGAAAAGGAAGGAGGTGGGCGCCTGGGTGGCTCGGTCAGGTGAGCATCTGACTCTCGATTTCAGCTCAGGTCATGTTCTCACGGTTCGTGAGTTCGAGCCCTGCATCGGGTCTGCACTGAGAGCATGGAGCCTGCTGGGGATTCTCTCCCTCTTTCTTTCTCTCTTCCCCTCTGCCACTCGTTCTTTCTCTCTCAAAATAAATAAACATTAAAAAAGAAGAAGAAAACGAAGGGGCTAAGGATGAAAGGGCAAGGCAGCAACAAGTCATGGATTTCTTATGCAGACAAGAGCCTCAATGCAGCACTCCCGGCATGCACACAGACCCTCTGGAGGGCATGGATCAGGCTAGAGAAGGGTTCACAGTGGGGTGCAGCGGGTACCGTGACTTGTTGAGTCGCACGCCCTCCTCCCCCACTCCCCACATCCATACTCCCCTCTTGGGGCACTGTGTCCTTTTCCTCGATGGCACTGTCACGGTTCTGTAGTTACATATTTAGTTATGTGGTAATTTTAATATTCAGCTCTCTTGCTAGAAGGAAAGCTCTGGGAGGCAGAGATCGTGTGGTCTTGTTTATTGACTCTCCGTCACCTGACACGGTGACTTAACCACACGAGAGGTTTGCTAAGTATTGTTGAACGAAGAAGTGTGTGAATGGACAAATTAATGAGGAACAAACACATGAATATGGACACGAAGGTGTCTGGGCTTCGGGAAGGAATCTGGGCATCTTCCACGCTGAGAAAAGAAAAGGGCAATCCAGGCAGCAGGACCGGCAGGAGCTCAGGTCAACAAGACAGGAAAAGAAAGCAGCCCAGAGATCAGCGGAGTCACTGCCGCCAGAGGGAACATCTAATGGATGCCTCGCTACCACCTCTCAGGAAAGTCTTTGCACTGGAATGTCAACTCTTTTCTATTTTCTGGTACTCTCAAACTCAAGAAAGAGTTGGTACCTATTGTGCCCATCATTGTGGGTGACACATGCTTCCTAGACTGAGGCAGGAGCAGGTAAGCAGAGAAGCACATACATAACCAGGGTGCAGAGCGATGTGCTTGCAGCACCCCCAGAGAGCGTGAAGCACGGCTATGCAGGTCCAGAGGGCAGCAGGGCCACTGCTGGAGGTGGGGATTTTATCTTATTTGCTTTTAAAACACTCAATCCAGCATGCTTTCACGAAGTGCCAAACCCCGGACACAGTTCCTGTACAGCTGGAGGAACACAAAGGAACAGAAGCCAGGAAGTGCCTTGAGCCTCCCTTTGCCCCGCTGGGTCAGTTTCAGCCGGGGACCGCACAACACCAGCCCGGCCCGGAATGAGCTGCCTGCTGTAAGGCCCATGACTTGCTCTAGCCCCGCTGCCCGCAAGGCATTTCTTGGCTCTCCTAGCCAGTCTTTCCTAGAGGGAGAACTGGAGGCTGGGAGTCTCAGCGAAGGCAGGAGGGAGACTCCTGGGACTAAGAGGTGCAGGGAGGGAAGGCAACGTGTTCCAGAAGCAAATCGGTAACTTAACAGCTCTGTTTACAGTAATGGAGGAGGGCACTTGTGGGGAAGAGCCCTGGATGTTATATGGAAACCAATTTGACAATAAACTATTTAAAAAAATAAAGAAAGAAATGCAATGAAAAAAAAAAGCAATTTTGTTTACAAATCATCCTTCAGCTGGGCTCAGAGCGTACATGGCTGGGCTACAGGGCGCCCGGCTCGGGAGGGGGCCCAGACCACAGATGGGGCTATGATGGGAGAGCTCAGGTACAGAAAACACAGATGGAAGTGACCTGTACAAGTATGCCAGCTACCAAGGAGGCTGCTAAGGCAGCAAGTTAGCTAGGGCTGAGTCAAACTTGAACCACAGAACTGGGCAGCGGGAGCAGGGGTGCAAAAGAAAAGTGCAACACAGAAGTCACCTGAAGCAGAACAGCCTTCTAGAAGGGACTACAGATCCATGTGAGTTTACAGTTTCCAGCCTCGAGATATAGCATTTCTCTTTTTGCTCTTTCCTCTGATGGAAGACGAGCCTCTGAGATTTTTCTTTTTAACGTGTTTTTTATTTCAATTTTTAAATTAAAACATTTTTTAATGTTTATTTATCTCTGAGAGAGAGAGAGAGAGAGAGAGAGAGAGCGCGTGTGTGCGAGAGGGGGGGTGGGGCAGAGACAGAAGATCCAAAGAAGGCTCTGCTCTGATGGCAGAGAGCCTGATTCCTGATGTAGGGCTTGAACTCAGGAACCATGAGATCATGACCTGAGCTGAAGTTGGATGCTTAACCACTGACAGAGCCGGCCCGGTGCCCAAGCCTCTGAGCTTTTTAAGCAGAACTAAATCCACAAGCCGATCATGTTAGAAACAAATGGACAAGGGCCTCTCAGGAATGGCCCCTGAGGCTTTAGGACCCAAAGCCTCAGGGAAGTGACTAGTCCCTGGGAGAGGCTTTCCATATGAAATGTATTATCTAAGTCAGAGCAACACTAGGACTACAATTTAATTCTGTGAAGGCAAGGACAGGGACAAAAGAACTGAGAAAAAGATTGGGTGATACCAAAACCACCCAAGAGAGACGTGCCTTCATTCCTATTTAGTGTCTGCATAAGCTTACTCTTAATAGAAATGTTTATTTCTTATATAGTAAAGTTAGAAAACTGATGGTTTAATTCTGTCTTGAACAAAAAATTCTCAAGAGAATTGGGAGCAAAGTTGAAGGTCTGATAACAAAGACATTCAGTTACCACCTGGTGGCAGCATAGCTAAACTAAAGACCATGAGGATGAGGGGTATGAATGAATGAGTGAGAGTGTGTGTGTGTGGGCGTGTGTGCGAGTGTGTGAGAGTGCATGCACACCCACGCAAGTTCAAGGGAAGGAGAGTCTGGAGTGGAATCATAAAATCTCAGAGTCAGAAGCCACCATCACTCCCCTGCCCCACTTCATTTAACACGGCAAGTTTCCCTCATAACCTTCCTACTTAGTGGTTGTTTGGATTCCTTTTGGAGACAGGGACCTCGTTAATATTCCTTTTCCAAAACTCAAGTCAAGGCAGATTTGTCCCAACATAGTTGGTGACCTCCAAAGAAAGCCTTCACTCTGTAATGCGTGTCCTGTGAAAGAAGGAACACAACCGACATTCCTGAATACACTCATCTTCAGCCTCTAGGACTGAACGGTAACAAAGGCAGGGCACTGGGAAACTTGGCTGCTTGGACATTTAGAAAGAGCTCCGTATCTGTTCTGTCTCGGTGTGCATTCCGGGGCCGGCAAACGCAGATCCTACAAGAAGGGCTGGTCAGGAGAGTCCTCTATCCCAGCCGGGGGGCGGGCAGACAGACGGGAATGTGCTACCAGATTTCTGACCCAGTTCTCCCTCTGTGGGATTTAAATAAGCTACTAAATCTCGGAGGCTCAGTTTCCTCCCCTGTGAAGCAGACATCATTCTATCCATCAAGCCCAAGGATGATCATACAGATAACAGATGAGAGCAGTCTGTTTACTTGGAAGGGCTGGCGGATGGTACACCTTATTACTGTGCTGGTTGCTACTGCCAGGACGCATCTTAGAGTTATCAGTTTGTCCTGTGTGTTTATGAACTAGATGGCTTTCTCTCCTGGCGAGTCACTGGTGATAAATGAATGACTCCTCTCCGGGTACATAGTGCTGCTCCTTCTGGGCCGCAGGTAAGTGGTTCTTCTCAAGATTAAACCACAAAGACAGAAACACAAACCAAATCATGTCTGGAATCAGAAAATTCAGTTTATATGATCTGGCAAATGAAAAATACCATGGGTTTCTTTTCCATGAAGCAGCCAAATTCTACAGCCTGTCTGTGGTATTGGTGGCCTCCTTCTAGCTCCAGGGTAACCAGAATCCCGCTGACCCGGGTAACTTTACCATCCGCCGAGGGCCACAAAGCAGGCTAGCCCAGACCACTCCGCTGCCTTGGGGAGTGCTGGTGGGGCTCACTGTTCTTGCTGGGGCTGCCTTGAGCACCCCTGCAGCCTCCCACTGGGATGAGACTTCTTGTGTTGGAGCATCCAGGGGGGTGACAGGTGTTGAGGTTCTCTGCCGACACTAATCTGCTAGTGAAGTGGGGGATTCTTTACCTGTTCAACTGCCCCAAAAAGACACAAAGCAGACACGATGATACGCAGTCTCTGGCTTCCCAAGTGGATACTGGTTTCCTCCAAATACTCTTCTGTGACTGGATCCTGGTTCCACAGTGGAAAGGACTACGTGTTGGCCCCTCTGTCTCCCCAACACCCAGAAGAGGCAAGCAGCTAACATAGCAGATGTTCCAGAAATGCTTGTTGGGCCATGGAGAGACAGATGGATATTCATGTGGCCAGGGTACCAGAGGCTGTTTGGTGAGCCGACATGGCGGCCAGGGCTGTCACTGCTAGATGGCTCCTTTATAAGAAACTAGGGCTGGGGCGCCTGGGTGGCTCAGTCGGTTAAGCGACCTACCTCGGGTCAGGTCATGATTTCACGGTTGGTAAGTTCGAGCCCTGCGTGGGGTTCTGTGCTGACAGCTCGGAGCCTGGAGCCTGCTTTGGATTCTGTGTCTCCCTTTCTCTCTTCCCCTCCCCTGCTTGCTCTCTCTCTCTCTCTCCCTGTCTCAAAAATAAACCAAAATTTAAAAAAAAAAAAAAGAAGAAGAAGAAACTAGGACTAAAATTTACGGCATTAGATAGAAATTTTGGGCAGGAAATAAAGACTATGATCCTAAAGACAGAGAGACTTGAGCTCAAATGTGAGTTCTATCATGTATCAATTGTGTGACTTTGGGAAGGCTGCTTAACCTCTCTGAGCCTCAGTTTTCTTATTTGTAAAGTGCAGGTTAATCAAAACATCCTTACACGGCTTTTAAGGATTCAGTGAGATAGACGATGTGGATGTGGGGGAGATGCCTTCCGTCCTCGCCTCCCTGCTGGGTCGTGGCTCATTTGGCAAGAGCTGCTGCCAGCACTTCCAGTCCCCCCAGTTGGATGTAGGAAGGGGTCTTCTACTGCGCTTTCCCTCCTTCATCCCGCTCCCACGAGGGGCAGCCAGTCTAAGCACCTGATAACGCCTGGCCCACAGCTTCCAGGGGCTGGAGAGCCTTGTCAAGGCTCTGCTGGCGTCAGGGTCTGCCCCTGGCCACGGCCTGCCTGCATCCTCTACTCCACAGCACCTTCTTGGCACCCACTCTTCTGTTCATGGGTGAGAAACTCGGGGCCGCCTCCCCATGTGCCCAGAGCTTCTCTGTCGTTTTCTCAGGCTGAAGGTTGGCAACACTCAATCTAGCCCATTCCAGAAAGACCTCCATCAATAAATCTGATACAGTGATGGGAATCTGTTTTGCCTTTCATCCTTTTTTTTTCAAGTTTACTTATTTTGAGACATTAAAAAAAAAAAAAAGTCGTGCACGCACAAGAGCAAGGGAGGGGCAGAGAGAGAGGGAGAGAGAGAATCCCAAGCAGGCTCTGCAGAGCCCAACACAGGACTCGATCCCACAAACTGTGAGATCATGACCTGAGCCAAAAGCAAGAGTCAGTCATTTAACCAAGCCCCCAGGTGCTCCTTTCTTGAATATATTTCTTGTCTTTCTCCTTCCTCTTTGCCTTTCTTGCCTATCTCCTTTCTTGCCTTTCTTGAATCTATTAAGTAGACCAGAGGGAAGGAAGGTACGTTTTAGACAGTGTTTCAGAGTGGTTAGCATTTGATAGCAAATGGTAGCAATGTATTAAGAAAGCTCTTTGAGGGCCTTGCAGGTCGTCCTGTTTCAGGACTGCTTTGAAGTCCAACATTATTTAGACTAGTGGTTCTCAAGGGTGGCGGCACTGCCCTCTAGGGGAGGTTTGGAAAACTGAGGGGGTTTTAGGTTGTCACCATGACAGACACTATAGTGGTGCCCTTTATCCTCAGAGACACCTTCCACGAAGCAGATACCTGAAACCACAGATAGTACCAAACCCTGCGTGTGTGTGTATATATGTATACATATATACACACACATACACAGTATAGTTTTCCCTATACACATGTACCTATAATAAAATTCAATTATCAATTAGGCATAGTAAGAGATTAACAACTATCACTAATAATAAAAGAGGACAATTGTAACAATATAGTATAATGAAAGGTAGGTGAATGCGGCTTCACACTCTCTCAAAATACTTCCCTGAATCACCCTTCTTGTGATGAAATGAGATGATAAAACGCTTACAAGGTAAGATGAATGATGTACACACGTGACGTGGCATTAGGCTACCGCTGACCTTCTGAGGCTGTGTCAGAAGGAGTATCATCTGCTTCTGTGCCACAGCTGATCACGGGAAACTGGGGAGAGTGAATTCTCAGGTAAGGGGAGACTACTGGCATTTAGAAGGGAGGAAGACATAGACACCCTGAAGAGGACAGGGCTGTCATGGACAATGGGGTGTTTTGTGCCCCTTGTGACTTCTAAATATTTCACTAGACATACATATAGGTTAAAAAAAACCGCTTATGTCATGTACTTATACATATATGTGCATTTGTACATATCTGTGTCCATTTATGTGTGAATATTTCTCAATTTAATGTCAGCAGGTAAAATAAAAATATAGACAAATACCCCTACCAAACTATTTGGCTTAGAGTCGAGTCATAGGGACTTTAATAACTCAGTTATACATGTCCATTTTGTTTCAAGTTTTTATAAGTACGTATTACTGTTGCTATTGGAAAAAAACAATTAAGGCAACCCCAAAATGGACAAAATTTGTTAAGTAACTTATAAGAAAAATCCTGTCCTAAAGATATGATACTTTAGAAATAAGTTTATTACGTATTAATCCATTAAAGTTGGGTTACCAAAAATATCTGCTTATAATTTTCTGAGCCTGGACACAAAACTGCTTCATATATAAATACAACTTGTAGCGGTGCCTGGGTGACTCAGTCGGTTGAGCATCTGATTTCAGCTCAGCTCATGATCTTGCGTTCATGGGTTCGAGCCCCACATCAGGCTCTGTACTGACAGCTCAGAGCCTGGAGCCTGCTTTGGGTTCTGTGTGTGTCTCTTGTTCTCCGCCCCTCCCTTTCTCATGCTCTGTCTCTCTCTGTTGCTCAAAAAATAAAATAAAACATTAAAAAAAGCAAAAAATAAGTACAACTTGTATTTCTGCACAGTTTTGATATGTACTGAATTTTTCAGGAATTTAATTACTATGAAAATGGAAAAGAGAGTGTGAAAAACCATTTACCACTTAGGAAAATCCATTGTTGGCAGTATCTGAGTCTCAAATACAAAAGACATGTATCAGTCAGTCAGCATTTGAGGCCATGACATTGGCAGTAATTCTGAGTGGAGGTGCCTGCATCTGACTATTTCATTCTGTCCTCATGTGCAGGCATACTGAGCTATTCCTTTCGTTTTCCTTCTCTTTTATACTTCACTTAGGGCATATATTTGATTTCTAAATTTTCATATGTAATGGGGCACGTGGGTGGCTCAGTCAGTTAAGCATCCTGACTGTTGGTTTCAGCTCAGGTCATGATTTAATGGTTTGTGGAATCGAGCCCCATGTCAGGCTCTGCACTGACCATGGAGAGCCTGCTTGGGATTCTCTCTCCCTCTCCCTCCCTCTCTGCCCCTCTCTTGCTCATGAATGTGCATGTGCTCTCTAAACAAACAAACAAACAAACTAAAAAATTTCGTTTAATCTTCATATGTAGGTAGACTATACCGTACATGAATGGCATGTCCGGGTACTGAAGGGGAGCATTATGAAATGTTTACTGTAAAAAGGGCCCGTTGGGACCGATAGGGTTGAGAGCCGCTGATTTAGCCTTTCAGGTCACAAGACAATGTGACCTCCAGCACTTGCCTACACTTTTCAGCCCCTCAGCAGTCACAGCAGAGGAAGTCTGGAGAAGGACTATGCTTGTCACAGCACATGATGACAAGATCTAACTTGTGTAAAACAGGATCTTCATCTCTCTGGGCCAGGGAGGGGGTAGGCAGGGACTTCCCCCCTCACCCAGCACCATCTGCCAGAGTGAAGAAAGCCGTGTGTCAGCAGAAAGATGGAAGCAGAACCGGGCGGTGCAACTTACACAGGTCTTCGGTGGCAGCTGGGACAAAGGCAGCCATGGACTCATACAGCTCCTCGTCACAGCCGGGGTTGAGGGAGCACTTCATGAGCAGGTCCGTGGACAGGTGGGCCATGGACTCGTACACGGCGTCCGCCTCCTCCCCTTGCATCAGTTCCTCTTTAATGTGACTCTTGAGCATGTCCACAGTTTCCTGAAAGGGAAGGCGGGAGTCACAGCCTGGCCTTGTGGGTAGAGTTAGGCCCTCAGGGGCTCGTGACAGGCCCGGGCCAGGTTCACACTCCTGTTTATTTTTTGTTTTAATCTTTCTATCTCCTCTCAACACAAAGCACAGAGTCATGCACACAAGAGACCGTCATTAAGCATCCAATGACCAGAGGATACAAATTAAAGACTTTCTTATGAGCACCTATTACAGGTCAGGTCCGATGCTGAGTGTTTGCCTATACATTCCCTCATGTCATCCCTTCCACAGCTGCTTGAGAAAGTTCCCTAGTTCATAGATGAGAAAAACACAGCTCAGAAAAACCTGGTGCCTTACTCAAGGGTGTACAATCCTGCTGTCTGACCTCTCTACTACACCCTGGTTCCTACTTAGGGAAACAAGTGTCACCCTTACTGACCAGCCAGATGGAAATCCAAATGGGCTAAGCAGGACTGTAGCTCTATGTCCCTGAGCTAGGGTGCAGTCAGACGTTCCTCAGCTGCTCAGAGCCTAGTCCCTGTTCCTTCCAGCAGGCTGCTCTGAAGTAGCTCCCTTGATTTGCTATGCTGTGTGTCTGAAAGCAGAGGCAGTCTTGGATGAGGTGCCCTGCAGTCAGACAGGAGGCTCTCTGTCATTCTGCTGCGGGTGGTGGCGAAGCCGGAAAACAGGCTTCCCTGAAACCTCCACACAACTTTCCTGGTAAGAAACTTTGGTGTTTCACAATCCCTATTTCAGCACCAACCCACAAAAATCCTCATTTTCATCATCACTACCCCAAGAGAGCTAATCTGCTATTAACACAATGTGTTGGTTTCCTGATGAGTCCCGAGGAGTGGCCCAGGTGACAGCTAGGAAGTGGTAGAGACTCAAAGTCTGGCATTTGGTTTTGATGTGGTGGAATGAGGAAACGGGACAGTTCTTAGAGATCATAAACAACATGCAGGGGCAACCGCTTGGCAGCAACGCTGGAGACGCACCAACTGAAGTTGATTTTTGGTTGAGGAGCAAAGAAGACAGGAGAAATGTGAGCCAGATGAACTTCAGTGCCAACTGAAAAGGTATCTCGAAACTCCCCTGTTACACAGAGGAGAAGAACAAGCCCAGTGTTAGCATCAAGCTAGGTTTGCATCCCTTTCCACCCTTACTAGAGTGTGGCCCTGGCACAGTTCCTCCGCCTTGCAAAGCCCTTCTCCTCATTTATTAAAGACAGATAACAATACTGCCAACCTCAGAAGGATTGTAGTGAGGATTAAATGAAACACTGTGTTTGCCAATCAAATAAATTGAATAAACGATAGTTATGGCTATGAACATAATCTGTCCCCAGTAAAAACTGTTGGCATAGAAAGGAAACCCTGCATTTGATACATTTGTGACTTCAAAGAAAAGCCAAGTAAATAGTCCTGGACCGTGAACACCTTTTTGTCTCATTTCTGGAGACCACGCCCCAAACTGGCACTTGCGCTATTTCACTCATTTGACACACTTAATCACCCCCAAACTGTGGGGAGCCCGCATACATGCCTCAGTGAGTCACTGCACTGCAAACTGTCAAATACAGAATTAAGAACACAGAATTAAGTTTCTGGGGAGGTGTAGGCTCACCTCTGTATGGAAATAGAGAGCAAGACTAGATTGTCTTTATTGTTCCTTTTGAGGTCACAGCCACACAAGAGAGGCTGAGAGTCCCAGCTGTGACTTGTGAAGATGAAGGAAAATCAGAAAAGGGTAGAGTCAGGAAAGGTAGGGGCCTCCAAAACAAGAGAAGCAATACTGGGGCATGGAATAAGGCCTAGGCATGGATGAGATTACACACAAAGAAGGACCCAAAAGTCAATGATCAAAGAGGATCTAAAACCAGATGAGCAAATAAACTGGGCCTATCTCCCTTAGGCAGACAGAGGCTCAGAAAGAGAGACAGGTCACCGGCACAAGGTGGGTCCTCACAGCTGGCCTCCCTGAAGCATCAAGTGCAGAGCTTCCTTGTGGTCTCTGCTAAGGACGGAACCAATGACGGCAAGGCAGCTGGGAGCATTCCACCAAAGTGCGTTGGAGGTGGGGGAAAGGGATCAGCACTGACCTCTAGCAGATTCACTCTTTAAATATCTCTGTAAATTCTCTGAGGGTGGACTTCAGTGCTCTACACACATTATTTCCTTTTATCCTGAAAACAACCCTATGAATAGAATGGGTATTCCCTTCCTTCTGCACCTTAGGACACTAAAAGAGAGAGTACACATGATCTGTCCATGTCATCCACTGTGGCTGACAAGTGTTGGCATAGGAAGGCGGACCCAGCTCCATGTGACTCCAGGGCTCAGCTCCACACACACTGGCCCTGCCAGGAAAGGGGCACGTGAGCCCCTACTAGAGACAAAATCCAGTCATGTCTCTAGTGAAAAGGCAGCCCTCGGACCACACAGTCCATTTCCATCCTTGGGGTCCGTCCCGCCTGGACCTTACCACATACTCATCGATGAACTGCCGCAGGTCCCTGAAGCCATGTTTCTCGGCAATGGTGTTGGGGTAGTGGCCATGCTTGTTTGCCACACTGTATGCCTGGAGGGCTCCTGGGCAGGTGAGCAACAAGGCAGTGAGGTTTTTCAGTCCATACTTCGCAGCAAAATGCAACAAGGTGGGCAGCTCTTCTTCCCTCTGATCTGAACAATTGTTGAGGAAAACAATGGACACATGAAAATGAAGCCACAGGCACCCTTATTCATAGACACAAAGCTGGCAAGCCTACCATGGCATCCAGCAGGCACTCAATCAATACTTCTTGGCTGACTGCCTAACATCTTCCTTAATCCACTGAAGATTATATGCCCTCAGATGGCAGAAGAAACAGGTTAATTTGCGCATCTAATAATTAATATCCTACCTTCTTTCTCTAAAAGGATCAAAGAATCCTGAAAAATAATATGAATTCAAAATATGCTGATCTTCTAAAGGCTTAAGCAGCAGCCACAAAGTACAACAGGACTCAGGTTTTGACCTTCTCTGCAAATTTCACAGCACTTGAACACAATTGCTTTGTGCTGATTAAAAAAGAGAAGTCCATCTTCTTTACTCTTACTCCAAATTTCCTAAAGTATGCCAAGTAATCCTAGGTATGTTAATTAGCCTTTCTGTGGCCCTTAGTTTTGAACGAGGAGATATTCCCAAACTAGCTCAAAAGGGCTGGGAGGATTAATAAGATGGTATTCAGTGAGTTCTTTGTTTAGGACAGGTTTTGAATGTTGGTATTAATACACCTGAGCTGCAGGATGCCCATTAGCCCTCTGATTCATGGGAAACAAAGTATTCCGGTGGGTCACCGAGTCTGCAAGGCCCCCTCCACCTACTAATATCTGGGTACAGCAAGTTAAACTCTACCAAGAAAACAGATATGTTTGTATTGTGGAGTTGGGGACAAATCTTTCTTTTGTTTCTTTTCATAAAAATTGATTTTTTTTAATGTTTATTTAGCTTTGAGAGAGAAAGAGAGAGAGAGCAGGGGCAAGGGAAGGGCAAGGAGAGAGGGATATACAGAATCCAAAAGAGGCTCCAGCTCTGTGCTGTCAGGGCTTGAACTCACAAACCATGAGATCGTGACCTGAGCCAAAATCAGACACTCAACTGACTGAGCCTCCCAGGAGCCCCATAAAAGTTGATTTCTAAACTGAGCAGAGATAGATACAGAGATAGATAGACAGATAGGCAGATAGACAGACAGACATATATTTTTCTGTACACACACACACACAGATATACGGACACATGCATACATCTTTTTAATAAGACAAACCCAGTTTCCTAGTCACTAGGATATGATCCTTGGGATGAAGGGTCTGAAAATGTCCCCGACCCCACATTGGCAGGCTATACTCCTTCCTGAGCTCTGAGTTTAAAAATAGAGAATATTAACACTGCTGAAAGTAATGCAAGAACAGTGCTCAGTAGAAAAATGGGGAGAGGCAAGAGGAGAATGCCCCAGGAGGACAGAAGGGTAACAGAACCTCATCGGTATGGTTCTCTTGGCTACAGAACGGTGGGACACGGGTAGAGGGTCACCAAGTTCTATTGTGCCATGTGAAGGAAGAGTGGTGTCTGCAGAAGCGCCCTACCAGGCCCCCTGTCCAGCTGGCTGGGGACCACCCTCACACGCGGCTCATGTCACACATGCACACAAGGCTGCTCCTCCCTCACTGAACAAATTAGCCACCAGGCACTGCCTCTGCCCTCCCTGAGCTAAGAGCCTAGCAGAGAAGACAGACACAGCTGAGGACCAGCACAGACGACAGCAGACACACCCTGGGAGCCCCGGCATGTAGACAGAACCTGCCAAAGGTTCGGGAAGGTCTTCCTGAGGAAGTGCTACCTGAGCTGCTGCAGGGGAGTGAAGCGAGGGTGAACGGCAATCATTGAGGAGAGGAAGAAACTGTATTCCCACGAGTCGAGTTGGCAAGAGGCAGGGTGGAATTTTTGTTAGGTGAAAGCTAACAGGGTGGAGCAGAGTCAGGGGATGGAATGGAGAGAGATGAGGCCAGAAATGCAGCATGAACCCCTTGGGAAGCGCTTGCAAGCATGTTAAGGAGTTTGGACTTGATCTAGAAGGCCAGTGGGGACCACGAAGGGTTTTTAGCAAGGGGAAGAGGTATGCAGACTGACAATTTAGAAGGCCAGCCAGCCAGTGAAGGAATCATCCTCCAAGGACGAGCTGCAGAGCAGGAAGCAGCGGGGTTCAAGAGCGGGAGCCATCGAGGTTCAAGCACAGGCTGACTGGATGCTGGGGCCAACAGAGTGGATTCAACCCACGCCGGGTTCCTGAGGTTTGACCTTGGGACTTACTTGTCATCATATCTTCCTCTTCCAGTTGGTTAATTCCAAAGAGGTGCAATCCACTTGCAGGGATATTGTTCTTCAGGGACTCCGTAAGCAGTTTATCAAGGGTCTCTGTGTTGTAGGGCACAATTTTAAAGGCCTGAACACAAAAGGGAAGAAGGTGAGACTTTAACCCTGGTATCTCCCATCTAGCAGGTGTAAACCTGAAGACCTATGAGCAGAAACTATACACCCAGGGGCGCCTGGGTGGCTCAGTTGGTTAAGCATCTGACTTCAGCTCAGTCAGGATCTCCTGGTTCATGAGTTCAAGCCCCATGTTGGGCTCTGTGCTGACAGCTCAGAGCTTGGAGTCTGATTTGGGTTTTGTATGTGTGTCTCTCTCTGCCCCTCCCTGCTCATGGTTGCGTGCACTTTCTCTCTCTCTCTCTCTCTCTCTCTCTCTCAAAAATAAATACAAACATTTTAAAAGTTTTTAAATTAAAAAATAAAAAGGGGGGCATTCGACTTTGGCTCAGCTCATGATCTCACAGTTTGTAGGTTCGAGTCCAGCATTGGGCTCTGTGCTGACAGCTAGCTCAGAGTCTGGGGCCTATCTTCAGATTCTATGTCTCCCTCTCTCTCTGACCCTCCCTTGCTCTCACTGTCTCTCTCTCTCTCTCTCTCTCAAAAATAAAAAACACTAAAAAAAAAAAGAAAAGGAAAAAGGAACGACATGTCCAGAAAACCCAGGTTTCCTTTCGACATCCTTACCTGACACATGAACTCCACAGGATTCGCAGCATTGGACAATAAGTTCCCAATTTCCTCCATGTCAGTATAATAGCTGACGACAGTTTCGCACACCACTAACTCCCCGGAATAGATCTTTAGAGAAACATTCCCAGATGAAAGGTCTGAAAAGAAAGGGGAAGAAAACCCACCATGAATGCACACAGGAAGAACAAGGGTTCTGGGGAAAGGGTTCATGGATACACCTTAATGGTAAAGAAATTATTTGGGAGCTGGAAGAAAGATTTTGGAGGTAAGGTGGGGCATAGAGAAGGGAGAGGAAGAGTAGAAGTAGGAAGTGAGCCGACTAGCACTTGGGAGGCCTCTGAGTCAGAGGAATTGTCCTCATTGGGTCTGCAGTTGAATTTTTGGAAGGTTTTCATCTGTTTCATCTGTTTATCAGTACCATGATAAACAGGAGGGGAGAAGAGTTTAAAGCACTTTGTACAAAGGTCAGTGGTTGGCACGGTGGGATCGATTCTGGCCGGTGGAGCTCTGCCTCCGTCACATCGGCCAGGAGAACCGACGCACTTGCTCTGCTGTCACTACTACATGCTCTCTCTTCTGCACTACAGGAAGGGGTTTTGCAGGGGAAAGAAAAAATTAAAAATACACCAACCACAAAGATTCGATTCACAAAAGAGGAAATGCAACAAGTACAGAACATTGAAAAATACTCAGCCTCTCTAATAATCAAAGAAATGCAAATTAAAACAATGGGCCACTCTTTAAAAAGACATTACATTAGCAAAGATATTTAAAATGGTAATGCCTAGTGTTGGGGATGATATAGCAAACTTGATAAGAGTAATATTTCAAAAAGCAATTAAATCCTATTTTCCAGGATCCTTAAAAATGCCCATCATTTCACACACTCCAACTTGAGGAAAAAATCCTAAATGCATGCATAAAGATGCTCAATATATCATAACTTAAAATAGGAGGACAATAAGAAATCAGAAATTAAGTAAATACAGAACAATGAGGAAATGAAAACAGATGATCTTTCTTTTCAATGGAGTATTATGCAGCTTTAAACAATACGGATTATAAGATACAGGTCCAGCACAGAGAACTGGCTTTCAATATTATGATACATCCATACAACGGATGCCTTGCCACCATTAAGCATCATGTTATGAAAGAATATTTGTTAGCATGGGGAAATACTCATAGGTATTTTCTAGGTAACAAAAGTGCCCTATGAGACAATTTGAAGCTATGTACACAGATTCAGAAAAACATAGAAATCACTGATTTCCTTTGGGGCAGGCATATGGGCAATTTTCTATTTACTTTCATTTATGGTGGCCGTATTCTTCAACTTTTTGGTACTGAGCACACATTACTTTTGTAACAGAAAAGATATATTATAAAATGGTAAGTTACAAAGTCCATCTAACAGCACAGGGTAAAAGGATGCTAAGAGAATAAATATAAGGTTATATAAAGAAAAGCAGAATATTGAAAACAACTCTGTTTTTGAACATTGTGAACAAAAGCCAAAAGACAGTGTTGTAGTTTGATGACTTTTGTCCTACTTTCCTCTAGTCTCAAAAAATTTTAATATCTTAACCTCATAAGGATAAAAATTTTAATATATCTATTTTTTCCCCAATCACACATGAACTTTTCTGCAACTTCCTTTTCCTTTAAATAGAATGTGACGACCAAATCCAAACGTTGGCTGTCACTTTTCTCAGTTGCTGAATAAAGACAGGACAAGTAAAAGAAAGCAAGAGGGGCCTCTTCCCGAACAGGATGCCTGATTTCCGGAGGTAGACGGGGCTACTTACTGGGGGCCTTCACAGAAATGGTGTACTCATTCTCCAGCTTGGCTTCCACCCTTAATGAGGGAGAATCCTCAGGAGAAAATTCCGCTTCCGTCGTCACCCGCTCATCCAACTTACATCTCACGATGACATAGACAGTGGTTTCCGCCTAGAACAGGAGGCCAGTCAGTGTCCCCTCTCCCTCTTGGGTGCCCTATTAGGGTGCTGGGTAGAAGGTCTCCTGGCTCCCTGATCCCCACCTCTATCGAGAGAGGCTGTCCCAGAGCAGGGTGGGGTCCGCAGTCAGGCACTGGGCACAACTGCCATGGGTCCCGAAAAGACAAGTTACAAAGAGTGAGAGTGAACATTTATAAACCTTTACAGTGATTTGATGGAGTAAGTTTACGTCTGTTGAATCTAATGTAATAATTTTAAAACCCTGGGACTTGTATTTCATACATCTTTTTCTTTCATTTTTATAGCATTTCTTTTCTATTGTATTTTATAAAAGCATTAGGCCATGGCAGAATTGGAAAATTTGAAAAACAAAATAGAAAAGATCTTCACAGATAGTTTGAGAAGCAGTATTCTGAAAGTAGGCTGGCTACTCAGTGTGAAGCCAGCGGACTACCAGCGCTGGGACCTGGTTAGAAACACAAAATCCCAGGCCCCTTCTGGATCCACTGAACCATCAAAGTCTGAATTTTGCCAAGATCTCCAGGATGACTCACATGCACCTTACGATGTGAGAGGCACCAGTCAGGAGAAGCCGTCTTGGCTTCTGCTCTTTATGCTGCTCTTGACTGGGCAAAAATATACCTTCTCCCAAGGCATGGAGCAACCTATGAATAGCAGTTTTACCTTGCTTTAAGATCTCTTGCCGGGCCAGCCACATAAGATTGTCTTGTTTTACTGTGCTAGTTAAGTGGGCAATGGGCCTCTCAAGACTTGAACTGGTAAGGATAGACAGACCCTCCAAAGAGCAGGGGAGAAAGAAGAGACTTCCAATCATCGCTAATCCCCAAGTGTTCATCCTAAGATTCTATTATAAAGTCCTTTGGGGCGCCTGGGTGGCTCAGTAGGTTAAGTGTCCAACTTCGGCTCAGGTCATGATCTCACAGTTTGGGGGTTTGAGCCCAGTGTCAGGCTCTGAGCTTCAGATTCTGTGTCTCCCTCTCTCTACCCCTCCCCCACTAGCACTCTGTATTTCTCAAAAATAAACATTTATATTAAATAAACATTTTAAAAAATAAAATAAAGTCCTCATAGTAGCCCTTCATGATGAAGGCCACTATTTCACAACAGGTGAGGGAGAGGCCTGGTCCTGGCTTCTGGAGGCTGCTGAGGCTGAATGTGGATGTGTTTGAGGTTGGCCTGGCTCTGGCTGCAGCCACAGCCCTGTTGCACTTGCCCTTTCTCCCAAGCAACGTAGGGAGTCAGAGACAATGAGTGTGTCTTTTCTGTTGACAGACAGGATCCAACCCCAGCACAGCCACCCAGGACCCATAGACCCCGAACAGGCCATAAGGAGAATCATGGAAACCAGGATGGGAGAAGGAACAAAAGTCTGGAGAATCAGGGAGGCATGTGAAGGGCACCGTTCTTCAGTCCCAATGCCCTCACCCACAGGTGCCCACTAGCCTGGTCTCAGGACAAGACCACATGTTTCAGGGTGAGAGGAGTATGGGGAAGACAGGAGGGTGTATAGACAGCCTAGATGCTGGAATGCCCAGCAAGAGCTGGCCAACAAGGAGGGAGCATAGAGTGGGCTGAGAATAAAGAAAAGTGAGTGGTGGGAACAGTGGACTAATGGGCTGCTAGGCTTGGCCACTCACCTCGGGCTTGGTATTACCAGATTCAGATTCAAAGGAAACTGGGAACAGATTCTCATGCCTAAGTTTCAAAACACTGTGCAATCTAAACCAAACATGTCTATGAGTTCAATCTTACCCAAAGTCAAAGCAGCAGTTTGCAATCTCCACAGAGGGAGTCCTTGCCCAATGCCTCGTGGCCTCTAGCTGCTCGGAAAACCACTCAAAGGTGCAAGGAAGCTAGTACTTCCACTTCCCTCTTGTCTTCAGGAGACCATGAGGGCAAACTTAGCAAAGGGCTTGTACCCACAGGGAAGTATTTTGCTGCTCTGAACTAGTATTTTTCATCAGGAAACAAAAAATAATGAACAACTACCAATATGATGGTAGGATTCAAAGGACAACGGACTATCTGTCAGGCCATCACATTCAAGTCACCTGTTAACACATGTCCCACCCTGAAAATGTTAAGTCACAGTATGCTTTGGCATTTATCTTATCCCTTCAGCAATTAGTATTGGCAAGTTTCAGCCAGCAAGCTTCAAGGGACTCATGTGGGGCACAGCAGTGGCCAGTTGATGGAGAAGCAAGCTTACAAAATGCCCCATCTCTCTCCTCCCAGCACTAGGCTGGCAGGAACAGATCCAGGCCTCTACCTCCAGGGCTGGCATAAGTGTCTGGTAATGCTCATGTCTGCCACATGCTCTATGGTTTTGATCTATGAACTCACAATCTTAGATTGATGGCACGTACATTCCTGAGCTCACCTCTGTTGGACCTAAAGGAGTGAGGTGTGCTCAAGGCCCAGGTCCTCAGGTTCCCAGGGCAGCTAACTTAAGAGGAATCCCCAAGGGAGGGCTGAGATTACAGTGAAATGCAACAGGGAACCTCCACTCCTTTTACTATAACAAATGGATCCACTGAAAAGGCCATGTTCTGACATTGATCCACTAGCCCCGGGAGCACCTACCCCACAGCGAATGCGGTCCGGCTGCACCACCATCAGGTTCCCAGGTGAAGTCTGCAGCGCCAGGCTCTGTTGCTTCAAGTAGGAAGGAACCTTCTCGTCCTCAGTCTCTGTGTCAGTGACTGAGTCACAGCCAGAATCTACGGAACAAAGGACACCGCTGAATGGGAATGCGAGGAAGGAGAACTATTGAGTATGTTCCACCCCATGAAAGCCTGAACATTACTAAATAGGAAATGGCTCTGAATGTCAAATAAATACATGCTGAAAGGAGTGACTCAGGAAATCATGAAAGAGGACCTGATGGGGCAAAGCCTGGTAGGCCACAAGGGTAGGGTGACAGCAAGAGGAGGATTGCGGAGAAGAGGCCAAAAAGTCTAAAACAGGCTGCTGCCCAAGGCTGGCAAGTCTAGTCTCAATGAGTGGGCTTCCAGAAGCTTTACCTCCGGACTTCCTTCACTGCTGGCTTTAGTGGCTGTGAGGAAAGGAGGCCCCTTCTCCTCAGGTGGGGTCAAGCAGCAGCTGTCCATTTAAAGGCCATCTTTTGATTGTCAAGAAAAACCTATGCTGTCCAGGAAGCCATTATTCCTCAGGGTCATGACTAGCCAATGTGCCCACATTGGAGCAACAGTAACAAGTATTAATTTTCAAGAAATCTCTGGTCAAGGTAGCTGGGGTCCAGATCAGTACCACAGCCAACAGCTCTTACTGTGCACACACTCAAGCAGGTGGAGAGGAGTGTCCAGGTGTGTGGGGCATGGCACATACTGAGATGATGCTGAGATGGTGTAAGTGGAACCTACCAGAGCTTTAAGGCAGGAACTCTTAACCAGAATCCATCAATTGATAGGTTATGCACAATATTCTGATTCCATGGTGTGTGTGTGTGTGTATGTGTGTGTGTGTGTGTGTGTGTGTGTGTGTGTGTATGCACCTATACTCTCTGGACATAGTCCAAAGCTTTCATGAGATCACTAAGAGGAACAAAATGGTTAAGAATGGTTAGGAAGAAAAGGAAGGCTTATACAGCCCCTTTCTTGGGCCATCCCTTCTTTACTCCTAAATCACTTACAGAGCCAGCCAAACATGCCAGGCACTGAGAGGACATGAAGATGAATGAGATATCAATCCTGCCTGTGCAGAGAGCCAACAGTCTAAAAGGGCGGGTACAGTGAGAAGTAAGGGTTATCTTGGCTGATTCCTGCAGGCTGACCTCCCAGGGAAGGAGGTGGCTTCTGGCAGAGCTCATGGCAATCAGTCCTAGTGGAATGCTGGGGAGGAACACCAGGCCACTGGTATGTGTCACAGAAGGATCTACCCATGGGCTTGCACGCTAGACCTCAGGTCATACGAGGGGAGAGGCTGTGCTCCATGACCGTGAAGGCTGAGGTTAGGGGGCTAAGCACCATCACATCCTATTGCGGTAACTGTGGGGCAAGAAACTCCAGGACCCCCTCATCCTGGGCAAGGGGCTGAGGCTTCCCAGACAGGCAGCCTAAAAACCCCACAGCCTTGGACAGCAGTCTCATCCTAGAGCCTGACATCTGTGCTGATAGATGTCTATGCATGCCCCAGATGGTGATGGGCATTGAGGCAGATTCCTGCTGCTCTACGCCTCTCTGTGGTTTCTCGCAAGACTCGCTATTCCACAAGGCGTGCTGAAGGTGGCCAGGTCTCTGACCTTGCTTGTACAACAGTAATCCAAGCAGAATATAGTGCTAACAGACGAGGCAAAGGACTCCGGAAGTTCCAAGGAGGGTGATGCTGTTTTTCACTAGCCATCATAGCCATCGATCTTCTGTATCTCTCCTTTCCTTGTCAATCCTACTGACTCCCTTCTCAGTGCTAATTAGCCCCCTCCAAGGTTAACTGAACTAATGTCCCTGCCTCACTGCTCTCCAAGACACATTAAACTGAGACTGCCATTTTCTCCACTGGATCTGCCCTTCCTGATAGCCTTCTGTCCATGACCAGTTCCTTCTAGAACAGCCAGGACCCATCTCCATGGACAGGGCTGTACAAGCCACCCAAGCAACTCTAGCCCCAAGGGAGCCTGTGAAGGAAAGAGCCAAAAACATAAGTGAGGATTAATATTCTTCTTCTGAGTAATTATATAATATCACATCAAGCTTCAATATTTTATTATTAGATGCCTAGACTATCCCATTTATTTCATGTCTAAGGTTCTTTCTGGGAAAGAAATAACTTCATTGAGTTAAAACATTCAATAAGCTACTTTATTTTTATTATTATTATTTTATGTATATTTATTCTTGAGAAAGAGAGAGAGAGAGAGCCAGGGCACAATCAGGGGAGGGGCAGAGAGAGGGGGGAGACACAGAATCAGAAATGGGCTCCAGGCTCTGAGCTGTCACCACAGAGCCAGACACGGGGCTCAAACTCCCGAACTGTGAGATCATGACGTGAGCTGAAGTCGGACACTTAACCAACTTAGCCACCCATGCGCCCCTCCAATTGGTTACTTTCAACTGCAAGAAGTTCCCCGGAATTGCTTCAGAATTATTTAGATGCTGCCCTGAGCGGCTAAGTCCCAGACACCAACTTTTGCCAGTTCTCTATTCTAATTTATAATCCAGGGACAAGCTCCTTAGGACAGCCCCGCTGTATAGTCTACCACTGCTTCAAGAAAGAAAAACTTGTCATTTCTCCCAAGTCACTGATCTATTATTAGTAGCTAGCCAAAGAGTCAAAGCTCTAGTAAATACTATTAAGGAAATAGCAGAGAAAATATAAATAAGCCAATAAGAAAGACAGGATAATAAAAGATGTGTAGAATTTTAGAAATGCACTGATGCAAAAATTCTATGCTAAGAATTTTTTACATTTCAATAGTTTGTATAGAAAAATAATATCAAAATAGTCTCAAAATAAGTAGAAAATCTGACTAAATCAATCATCATAGATTATATAGGTTTTATGCTGCTTACTAGAGTTTAAGAAACAATAAAGTGTAGTTCTACTTTATATTACATTTATAAAAAATTAAGCAGCAATTAAATACAATGGATAACCCAAAAATCAAGCTTCATTCCAATAAAAACTTAATATGTGATAAAGAAAGCATTAAAAATCAGTGAGAAGGATGACTCAAGAAATGGTGCTGGAAAATTTTAGCTATTTGGGGTGGGGACAGGGAAACAGAGGGACTATTTAGATGCTTCCTACTTCTCACATACCCCAAAATAAAGATTATTTGGATTGTAAAAGGAAGTGAAAAATAAAACAGATTTTAAAAATTAAAAAGATGAATATCTGGGTGAAAATGTAACATTGGCTTGGGAAAAGATTTGTTCATCTTAAACAACAAAAGGGATACAATCTAATCAAGAAATGGGGTTGGTATAAACTTAAAACTTTGGCAAACAAAATTTTAAAAACTTAGAATCTAAGTCATACTGCCTTGGTGGCAGTAGTCCTAACAGTCAAAATTGGAAACAACCCAACTGTCCTTCAACTGATGAGTGGATAGACAAAAACTGGTACATTATTCAGTCATGAAAAGGAATAAAATTATGTTGAAAACATTCTGCTGGGTGGGAGAAGCCAGCCACAAAAGACCACATATTACTTGATTCCAAATACATGATATTTCCATAATAGGCAAATTCATAGAAACAAACATTTGCTTAGTGGTTGCGTAGGGCTGAGGAGCTTGGTGGGGGCTAGGAAGTTGGGGGATCATAGTTAAAGGGTGTGTAGTTTCTTTTTTAAGGTAATGAAAGTATTCTAGAATTAATTGTGGTGATAGCTGCAAAAGTCTGTGAAAATACCCAAAAAAGCGTCGCTGAATTGTACACTTCAAACAGGTGACTTGTATGTTATGTGAATTACATCTCAATAGAACAGTCACCAAAAAATCCAATGGCAAGTCACAAACTGGTTTAAAATTAGAAATAAATAAGGCAAGGGGCTAATCTCCTTATTTATGATCAGATCACAGACACATCTTTTAAACTTTTTTTTTAATGTTTTATTTATTTTGATACAAAGAGAGACAGAGCATGAGGGGGGCGGGCAGAGAGAGAGAAGGAGACACAGAACCAGAAGCAGGCTCCAGGCTCTGAGCTAGCTGTCAGCACAGAGCCCGATGCGGGGCTCGAACCCACGAACGTGAGATCTGACCTGAGCCGAAGCCGGAGGCTTAACCGACTGAGCCACCCAGGCGCCCCAGACACATCTTTTAAAATACCCAATAAGTAGATAATTCACCAGGGAAGAAATACAAATTACTTCCCCATCTAAAAAAAAATAAAACATCATTCGTTAACACTAATCATCATAAAAATGCAAATAAAAATAACAGACTACTGTTTTACCTTTTCAAGTTAGGAAACTTTTGAAGGTGAGGTAATATAGGTACTCATTCTCATTTGATGCTGAAGGAAGTATAAACTGGTTAAGACCTTTCTGGAAAAGCATGTGTCCACACGCAGAGAAAGAGAAAGCTTTTGTTTTGTTTTGCTTTGTTTTGAGAGAGAGAGCATGAGCAGGGGAGGGGTAGAGGGAGAAAGAGAGAATCCCAAGCAGGCTCCACACTCAACACAGAGCCCAACATAGGGCTCCATCTCACAACCAGGAGATCATGACCTGAGCCAAAATCAAGAATCAGAACATCAGGGCGCCTGGGTGGCTCAGTTGGTTGAGCATCCGTCTTCAGCTCAGGTCATGATCTCACCATTTGTGGGTTCGAGCCCTGTGTCGGGTTCTGTGCTGACAGCTAGTTCAGAGCCTGGAGCCTGCTTCAGATTCTGTGTCTCCCTCTCTCTCTGACCCTCCCCTGCTCACGTTTTCTCTGTCTCTCAAAAATAAATAAAAAACATAAAAAAAATTTAAGCATCAGACTATTAATTGACTGAGCCACCCAGGCACCCCTGAAAGAAAAAGTCTTTAAAATGTTCAAACCTTTGGCCACATAATTCTACTATAAATATCTCTTAAGGAGGAAAATAAATGTTCAAAATGTAGTTAAGGTAATGAACAGAGTCTGCTAAATCACCCTTTGTATTGGTGAAAAGCGAAAAACAACCTGACGAGAAAGAATATTTTAAAATATTATTTTAAAAGTTTTAAGTAGAAGCTTATGACATTATGTTAAGCAAAAAAGCAGGATATAAGATTGTGTATCTTATAGGTAAGATATCAACTATATGAAGAAAAATGCACTTAAAAGGTCAGAAGACCTTTGTATATGGCCCCTCTTCCCTCCCTCCCTCCTTTCCTCCCTCCTTCCTACCTCCCCACCTTCGGTGTGTTTTCCTATTTTACACAAGGAGAAAGCACTTGGTTAATGGGGGTGGGGTGAGGAGAGAACAGCACTGACTCGGCTAATTGTGTCACTAGCTTGGCATAAACGAGACTGACCCACACAGTGCCGCACTTGGCAGATACTCCCTAGTGTTCAGATGGGCCATATAAACAAATTCCTTCCAGGAGGTCTATTCATTTAGTCACCTGAAATGAATTCACTCCTGGCAGCTAATTCATTTCAGGAAGTCAGGCAGGATGCCATTCAGTCTGCGCAGATTCTGGAGGCACTGATTGACAGCACTACCACACGCGTTTCTTCCAGCCACATCTGCCTCTTCCACAGCGTCCTGCAGCCTGGGCCAGGGCCCAAGCACTCCAGCAAATCCCAAGTTCCCTTTGAAGGAAATGCCAACCTGGACAGAAGCACCACTGAAACCCACCTGACAGAGTGAGATGGCAATGGTGTTGCCACTGAAGTGTGCAGATCCCTTGTGACCCCTTCCCACTTTTTTTTTTAAATGTTTATTCAATTTTGAGAGATAGAGACAGAGCATGAGTAGGGGATAGGAAGAGAGAGGGAGACACAGGATCTGAGAGCTCAATGCGGGGCTCAAACCCATGAGCTGTGAGATCATGACCTGAGCCAAAGTTGGATGCTTCACCGACTAAGCTACCCCGGGGGCCCTGATAATACCACCTCTGCTGGCCTGAGACTCAAAAAACAAATGTTTGAATAAAGGCATTCTGAAAACTCAAAGATCCCCTCAGTGTAAAGTATTATTAAGACACCAATAATATCCTCACTGCTTTAAAATTGAACAACATTTTCTTAGCTTTTACGAGGTCCACAGAAACTCTGAAGAAATTACATAAAAAAGACTTCCTTTGTGAACCTGTCCCCCTCCCCCAAGTCTCATCTATAAAGGACCCATGTGGCAAATACTCCAGGGATTCAGTGACAGGAAAAGTTTGTCTCTTCAGAGAACTTACCTGTTTTCTCTTAATAGACCGCAAGAACAGGCCAACGTGGTGCATTTCACTTTTTGCCCCTGCTTCCAGATAGTTTGGTCATCATTCTGGTTCTTAACTGCTGTTAACACTCTCACCCAGGCCCTTGGTCTTGCCTATTTGTCTTTTTTTTAATATTGTGTCTAATTTTGGAGGCTGCTCCAAATACTTTGGGGATCTAGGGAGGATGTGAATCCATGTTTCTCAAACTGGCACCTGCCAAAAGTCCTCCCATATAGTCCTTATGAGACTCTGTGCTTGGGCTTTTCATTTAGACGAGAATGCCTTTAAAATAAGATGCAAACACATTCCAGGTCATCTAGATCACACGTTATAATCGGGTCCAGCCATAGGACTGTGGTGCCTGTCTGAGGGGGCAGGGGGGTTGCAATCATTTGCAGCTAGCTGGTACTACGCTGAACGTCAGGGGCTAATGAAGAAAGAAGACAGGGAGCAGAGCAATGTGCAAAGAAGGTATTTGTGCCATGTGAACACCAGAAGGTTTCCCTGTGCACTACTTCATGTAGAGAAATGTGGCGGGAGATCCAAGTCCAAAAACCACACAACAAGCAAGCCCCCTCTCAATGGAATCAGTGAGCACCACGGCCTCAGGTCATGTTCATAATGCTTCTTCAATAAACCAGCACCATCAGATGAGATGAATATAGTCAGTTTGCCTTTTATTTGTTCCTTACCTATATCTGTATCCTGCCCATGTTTCACTTTCAGAGTTGGGAAAGAATAGTAAGCATAAGAATACTAACCCTAAGCGTAAGGACTATGTTCCCACATAGTTAAACGACATCAGAATGATGTTTTTTCCTCTGTCTTTACATTATTTGGGTCTATAAAAACTATGAATTTTAGGGGCCCCTGGGTGGCTCGGTCAGTTAAGCATCAGATTCTTGATTTTGGCTCAGGTCATGATTTTACAGGTCATAGGATCAAGCCCCACCATGGGCTCCCCACTGGGCATGGAAAGCCTGCTTAGGATTCTCACTCTCCCTCTCTCTCTGCCCCTCCCCCACTCACACATGCTCACGCACGTTCTTTCTCTCTCTCAAAATAAACATTTTTAAGCTATGAATTTTAAATGAAATGCATATATGTGTGCACCTGTAGCCCCACCGCACTGCATGGAACAGCTCATACTAGGTGAGAGGGTTGGTGACAGACTCCTTTGTACTAATATAACAAAAAAAGTTACCATTTATTGAATATTGTAGTGACTGCTTAACAGTCTTAATCTCATTTAATATTTATAACAACCCTGGAAGATAGGAATCAATAATCTATTCTATTCAATAGATGAAAACATGTGTCTGAAGGACTCAAGTAAGCGAGCAAGGGGAATTCACCCCCAGGGGTCAGTACGCGGCCCTGTGTGGATGGGTCCAAGGCAGGAAGCAGCTGTCACTTGCTATTCCTGGTGTGGGGTTGTGGCTGCAGCCCCTGAGACACGATGTGGGCGTTTGCTCACCAATGCCTAGTGACTCTGCTTTGTTCTGGGCCATGCTGCCTTGGGTTACGTGTGCTCTGTGTGACCAGCAACTGGGGCCGACAGGGACATCCGGGGTTGAAGTCAAGAGACACTGAACACCAATGGAACCAGCCAGGGTCCTGCAAATTTAAGCCACTCTGACGTAAGGCTGTACTCTCCTACTTTCCAGTTAAGTTTTCAGACCATGGAGTTTGCTATGTTTTTCCTACACATTGTCTGGCACTCGGTCAGGACTATGGCATTTTGATAGTCCTCAGGAGGGCCAGAGAATGGTGTTTGCTATTTTGGAGAATTCCTTCAGAATACACTTCTCTTTGTGAGGTAATGCTAAGCTTTGGAAAAACTATAAACAAGGATCATTATTAAAAATAAACACATTTTAGGGTGCCTGGGTAGCTCAGCCAGTTAAGCATCCGATTCCTGATCTTGGGTCAGGTCATGATTTCACAGTCCATGAGTTGGAGCCCCACATCAGCCTCTGCACTGATAGCTCAAAGCCTGCTTGGGATTCTCTCTGTTTCCCCCCACTTGTGCTCTATCTCTCTCTCTCAGAATAAATAAACTTAAAAAAAATTTGTTGAGCATTTACTATATGCCAGGAACCAGGAAAAACCCTTAATGTATAACATTCTATTTTATCCCAACTAAGATATTGTTATGATTCTGCCCATTTCACAGATGTGAAAACTAGGGTGCAGAAATTTAAGTAAGTTGTCCAAATCATACAAGTCCTTGCTGGATGAAAATGTAACGCCCAAATCCATGCTCTCATGCACTTTGACAGTGTTTTCCACACTGCGACCCATGTAACCCGGTGTATAGGAGGTGATTCCAAAGTGAATAGCAAATATTCAGTGACACTGAACCACATGGTAGAAAGCAATATACTTTTAATTCTTTCAATCCCACTCCTATCAAGAAGAAGGCTTGGTATGGTAAGAGGATGCCTTTAAGGTCTCCTTCACATGCTTTTCTTTTTCTCCCTTAGTGCAGTGGTGAGAACAGGGCCTTAACCCCACAGGCTTCTGTAGGTTCGAGTATCCAGTAGGACTTAATACCACTGTTTGATTTTTATTGTCTTTATTTTTAAAGTTACCTTTTTTTTTTTTAATATCAAGAGATACTGGTTTTTCAATTATAGTGGCACAGTTTCCTTTTTTTTAATTGATAGAGGCTACAAGTGAGCAAGGATGGAGAAAGTGAGGAAAAGAGAGAGAGAATCCCATAAAGGGCAAAGAGAGAGTGAGAGAAAGAGAGACAGAGAGAGAGGAGGAGGAACAGGGCTCACCCAATGTGGGACTCAAACTCACAGACCATGAGATAATGACATAATGACCTGAGGTGAAGTCGGGTGCCTGACCGACTAAGCCACTGAGATGCTCCAAAATTCCCTTTTGAAATAAATTTACTTAGGGGCGTCTGGGTGGCTTAGTCGATGAGGGGTCTGACTCTTGGTTTCAGTTGAGGTCATGATCTCACAGTTCATGGGGTCGAGCCCCGCATCAGGCTCTTTGCTGATAGCTCAGAGCCTGGAGCCTGCTTCTGATTCTGTGTCTGCCTCTCTCTCTGACCCTCCCCCTCTCAGACTCTGTGTCTCTATCTCTCAAAAATAAATAAAACATTAAAAAGTTTTATTAAAAAATGACTCAAAGACAATATTGGGGTTTTTTGTTTTGTTTTTAAGTAGGCTCCATGCCCAATGTGTGGCTTGAACTCATGACCCTGAGATCGAGTCACATTCTCTACCAATTGTGGGCCAGGCACCCACAAATGAGTGTTAATAGTACAATGGAAATAGATAGTGGTTGCATAACATTGTGAACATAATTAGCATCACTGAATTGTATATTTAAGATTGGTTAAAATGGCAAATATATATATATATACATATTTTGACACATTGAAAAAATTGATAATGTAATATACCCAAACCAAAAAAATCCCATTGAATTTTATACTTTAAATGGACAAATTGCACGGCATATGAATTATAGCTCAATAAAACTGCCAAGGAAGATAAATCAAAAGCCATGTTGATAATTCTCACGTGACCTAGGTTTGAGGAAAGGTGAATTATGCTATACTGCTCCCATTTTGTTAAGCTAAATTCATTAGTAATTTTTAAAATAAGGTACAGTGAAGGGAGAAAGAGAGAAAAAAGGCATGAAGCACAAACACATTGAATTCTTTTCTCCAAGTTTTGGATTAGAAGGAAAAAGAAAGTGACCAAAGAAAGAATTGAAGGAGATACATTTCAGCAGAGAATAAAGAGCTTTCCACCAATCTAGCCCTAGATGGCATGAAACAGAAATGATCATTAGGGCCAGTCCAACTGGGGTCACTGGGGCATGTGTGTCCCTGGGCTGGAACAAAATAGGAGAAGATTATCAGTCGCATCCAAGATTTCCAGTGCAGCTGATAAAACCAAGAGTGAAGAAGCTTAAAGAGTCCTTGGGAGGGTGCAGACATGAATAGCCACACAACCTAGGTAGCAGCGTCCAGGAATGAAAGGGGCCATATTCCCTCTACATTTGCATCCCGGGTCAGGGACCCAAAGTAAACCATTGTGCAGGTGAGGCAGGAATATAGAGAGTTGTCTGAAGTCTGGAGAAACTTCCAGTGGCTTTTCCACTCAGGATGACATTTCTCAACTATTATGACTTTCACCCATTCTACCTAAGCCACGATGTTGAAACCATAAAATGACTATGTCTGAGAGCCTGACATAAAGCGTTCTGAAGCCTGAGCTTCTCAATCACCCAGCAAGCACCATGTAGGACACGGGGCCCATTGGAGGCAATACACTGTGTCCTCCATAGTCTTGGCCTTCTGCTTACAGCTGAACTGGGAAGAGGCTCCATGGGAAAAATCTGACAGAACTCTGGAATCCCTTACCAGCAAGCACTAGCCTGTGTGGTGAGACCATAACCACAACAAAATGAAGTAAGTTGGGTTTTAAGTGTTTATCTAGTGCTGGTGCAGGAAAAATGGAACAGAAGTTTTGGAAGTTGAGAAAAACTGCCTGAAGGACGAAGAAGGCAAGAAAACTTACTTTAACTGACTCAAGTTCCAGCTGGGTGCTGAAAGGACCCTTCAGTGAAGAAGGTACATTTTCCATTTACATTAATAAAACAATTCATAATTCATTCCTTTATTCCTTCCACATATAGTCCTTGCCTATCAATGAATAATAAATATTCAAAGCCTATCCTAGGACCCCCAAGAAATGTAGGGGTGGGAACATTTCTGTCCTCCCTAGCAGTGGGGGGATCACACAGGCGAGAAGCACCAGACAGCTGCTCTCAACCTCCAGAGACAAATGAGAACAGGAATAACTTAAAAAAAAAAGCATTATGAAGGATAAGCAGGAATTTATCAATAAAACACAGTTTATGGCCACTAGAGGATCCCCAAAGAAATGACAGGCAGGGACTTGAAAGGCACAGAGAAGGCAGACATGGGGGCAGGGGGGTCGGGGCGACTTTCCTGGCAGAGGTAAAGGCATGACTCAGGACACAAAGCCTTCACAGCAAATGATGCGTTTGAGCTACTGGAAGCATGGTGGGGGCGGCTATCAGGGGCGAGGGGGGAAAGGGAATGAGAGGGCGTGAACGCCATTCAGGGACTTCGGTTGTGTATCAAAGGCCTGTCAGTAAACGCTACTCATGAGAAACGGCCATTCTGTAGAATATGGATTGAAAATAAAGTTTGATTTTTCTAAAAGTAGGAGAACTTTGCTTCTTTTTCAGATGATTCCAGACACACAAGCAGAGTATGTCAGATCTTTTGTAAACCTTGGTCAGAATCAAGAAGGGGGGTGGCTGACCACCTATCCTACAGTGTGGAGCAGACAGTGCCTCCAAATAAATAACGTAAACTGGTGGCTAACAGACTGTTACCAAGCGACATCCTGCTCTATCGTTTTCTCGAGCAAATGAGATGCTATAATTAACCCGATGTCACAGCGTGCTTACAAAATGCTTACAAAAATGATTCTGAAGTAGACTAGACATTTCTCCTACCATGTATTTTGTTTCTACGCTGTGAGCTTAGAAAATTGGGGTTATGGTTATTATTGTGTCCACAGAAAATGCAGAGGGAGACCTCAGGCCTGGCCTCATCCCCAAGTTCCAAATGTGTGCATCCAAATGAAGGGTCCTCTGCTCCCCCCAAGAGCATGTGGGTTCTGGGGCGAGGAAAGAGCCTTGTGCTGGTGGCACTCAGTTTTTTAAGTTTCTACAACCCCCCGCTTCCTGGCAAACATCAAGAGTGCTTATTCATTGTAGTCATCACCCATGGGTCTTTCTCCCCACTTGTTCACCCACTTTGGTTAATGGGTACTGAATTTCCTGTCCGGTGAACCCCTTTCTCTTCAAAAGTTCCCAACCCAGTGACAAGTATACCCAAGCTGCAAGTCGCCAACTCCCTGCAAAGTCACAGTCATCAGTCCGAATGACGGTAGGATGGGTCGGAGAAATGCGCTACCCACCACATATCTTACTGGGATTAAAGTCAGGGGTGGCGGGAGGTGACAATTATTTAGTGGTGTTAGACTGAGTTCCTTAAAGTGACATCAGTCATTGTCCTTGTTGCCTTCCTCACCATCCTTGTGATGTTAAAAAGGTGACACAGCGAGTCATGTGGACATATCCCCTACTCAGACTTTAAATACACTCGTGGTGGCCACTCTGCTTCCCTGGAAACAAGGAGAAAGGAATAGAAAGGAGGAGCAAGAATGAGCCCACTCCTCCCACAAGCCCAGGCTGACTTGGTGAGGTGGTCCGTGTTGCCGACTTTCCAGCTCACCTGGTCCATCCAACCTGCTTTGCCATCCAGATGCTCTGTGCCAGCCGCAGATGCCCGAGGCGGCCCGGTTTCATGACACGTGGGTGGATCTGCAGCGCTGGGTAGAGGGCTCTCTACTGTACATCAATGCCAGTCTTTTCTGGCTCACATAGATCAGGAGTCCTTTTTCCTTCCTGCACCAGGTAATGCCCCTGGCTCCCCTTCAAGTTCAGGATAAGGGTGCTGGGCGGGAGGAGAGGAGGCCTCAGGCCTCTCAGATCTCTATGCAGCCCCCACCCAGTGGCTCTAAAGGAACTAGTCAAAGTGTTAGTTTTGTTTCACTTTAAAGCAAAAGATGACGGCTCTTTCCTTCCCCTCCCCAACACACCCTACCTGCTCTTCAGCTTGAATAAAAATAGCCCCACAGCTGAGGCTGCCATGACAACCAAAGTGAGCAAGACAGCAGCGCTTCTGCCCCCCAGCCTTGCTGGGCCTCTCCAGCCCTCTCCTAAGTTCAACCTTCCGGAAACCTCCCTGGGTATCCTCATCCAAGAAGCCAAGGGCAATTTGGAGTTCTCGTACCACCCAGTGCCTCAGAAGTTTTTAAATTGTTCTCATCTGTTCCTTTCAGTGTCCTCAGGTACCTGTGACAGATGTGACTGTCTCCATGCAGATGGAAAACGGAGAGGGCAAGGATGGAAATGACTCGCCCTAGGTCATGAGCAGTGGGTTTGATGGTAGAACCACATTTACAACCCAAAGTTCCCGGTTCTTAACCAGTTCTCAGTTTGAAGGAACAACTGATCTCAGGAAAGATGACCTCAGGGGAGAAATCATTGCTCCGGGGTGAGCTGCTCGCTGGCCCAGACAGAAGTCCCTCAACCAGTCTCTGAAATAAATCTGGGAAGGGTTGCAGAAACCCACCTCTACCTTGGACCCAGCATCTCTAGGGATACTCCACACACAGCTTTCATGGGCCAAGTTTATCAAGATCCTTATGAAGCACCGTCCATACCTGCATTCCAAAAGCCACCCCCGGGGAGAAGGCTCTCCACCAGGACGCTCAGGGCGGGAGGCTTGCAGGCCCCTGTTTCATCGTTCAGGAAACCCCAGTGTTGCTAACAAAGCAGGAGGGACCACAGCCGCTATGAAGGCTTCCTCTTTCTTTACCTCTTTCCGATACTTATAAATGTGCTTCCTCTCTCTATGTAAATTTCGTTCAAATGGCAGGACACAGGCTTGTAATGAGGCCATTAATAACCACTTTTTAAACAGCCTCTTCTGAGTTTTCTGGTTCAGGAATCAATTCTAATCTAAACAGACATTGATGTCTGGATTTACTGGTGTGAGGATGGACAGATGGGCTTTGTCTGACTCGGGCCATAAAAATTCAGTTTATTTTCACCCAGCCAAGAACTGGGAGATAAAGGAAACTTTTGATAATAGAAATGAGCTTAGGAAATTGTGAAGAAAACTCCTTTTCTTTTTTTCTACCACTTCGCTGTCACACTCACAGGAAAGGCTGAGGTGAGGTTTACTTGCTCTGACTGTGGCTGACAGCTAGCGTCCTAACCAGCTAAAACTAGGAAACTGGACTGGTCAGTTTCACTTTCTGCTTTTAGGAAGGGTGACTTTCTCTCCCTCCTCACCCTGAAACGCTGCATGTGGACTCACAGTATGGTCAAGTTGAGTTGGGCGCATACTTCTCCTCAGCGATCAGTTTAAAAAAAAAAATACAAGGGGCACCTGGGTAGTTCAGTCAATTAAACATCCAACTCTTGGTTTTGGCTCAGGTGGTGCTCTCATGGTTTGTGAGTTCAAGCCCTGCATTGGGCTCTGACTGGAGGTGCAGAGCCTGCTTGGGATTCTCTTTCTCCCCTCCTTTCTGCCCCTCCCTGTCCCCACCTCTCTCTCTCTCAATAAATAAATAAATAAAATTTAAAAAGTAAAAAAAGAAAACAAAACAAGATGACACTCTAAATTCTGCTTAAATAATTATGGGCCACGAAATAGAAACTCAGCCCCAGGGCTGCTGATTGCCCCCCACCCTAGTAATTAAAACCTGCGCTACTAAAGACATAGCTCTATAGATATTATCTACTATTTTCAAGCAACATAAATGCAGCTGCTGGTGGGGTTCTGGAAGAGTGCAGTCAGTACAACTGCAGAGTCCTAGACTCAAGTCTCACTGCTATCACTGACTGGGTAATCATGCCTTTTCTAAGCTTCGATTCCTTCTCCTTTAAAATGAGCATATTTAGGGGCCCCTGAATGGCTCAGTCGGTTAAGCAGCTGATTTCAGCTCAGGTCATGATCTCACAGTTTGTGGGTTCAAGCCCCGCGTCAGGCTCTGTGCTGACAGCTCAGAGCCTGGAGCCTGCTTCTGATTCTGCATCTCCCTCTCTCTCTGCTCCTCCCATGTTCATATTCTGTGTCTCTCTCTCAAAAATAAATAAATGTTAAAAACAATAAAATAAAATGAGCATATTTATACTTGCCTGGCCCTGGGCATAGGCTTATTGGGATTCAGTGACAAACACAGAAGCCCTTGGAAAACTGAAAGTACTAGACAAAGTTAAGTATTTGTTATTTTTGTTATTATTCATTAACTAAATGAGAGTCCCTACAAAGTCTCCGTGTAGAAATGGGCAGGAGTGTTCTCTATGCATCTGTCTAGAGACAGACAATCCGATGTGACCCAGGAAGTGTTAGGTGGCCCAGGGATACTCAGGTGGCTAAGGATACAGAAACAACAGAGACTCAGTGACTCCCAGGTATGGGCAGCAAGCCATGATTCTCCACAACAGAACAGGCATCCTGCACCCACCAAATCACTTGTAAGATTGTTCTCACAGTGGTGATGGATGGAGATATTTTGTTAGAGTGGAAGCCTGCGCTCCCCAGGCCTGATCACACTCTCTTAGAATAGGCGGCAAGGTCAAGGGCAGGTATAGCAGAGGTATGAGTGCAAGGGCTCTGCCTACGTTCAGACCCCAACTCTGCAGCTCCCCATCTGCTGCTTACCTCTCTGTGCCTCAGTTGCTCCATGTGCAAATGGACATAATCATACCACCTACTTCACACTAGTTATAAGTGTGTAATGAGCTGATTCATATAAAATGCCTAGAGAATACCTGACAGAGAGTAAGCACTGGAGAGTCGTTAGCAATTAATGCTGTTTATCTGTTGACCAAATTGTTCTTCCACTAGACAGTGATTCCTTTGAGGACAGATTCCCTGACATTCATCTTGGATCCCCAGAGCCTAGAATATAGTGAAAATCAATAAATGCTCCTTACATGAATGGATGAATCAATGAATAAGATAAGACTGATCACCTAAGTAACCATCGGGAAAAATACAACCAGGAGAAACAATACAGGGCTTTGTGCCACGGGGCTTTTAGTGTGGAATCTGGAGAGAAATAGGAAATTGTCCGCCCCTACCCCCACCCCAGTTTATGCTAGCAGACTGAACCAAGCTGTCCTGAAAATTCTACATGGTACACTGTGTTTGTTAGTCCAGGTCTTCTGAGAAACTAACACTAAAATGAAATTAAACATGCAAGGATTTTATCAGGGAAAGTACCTAAGGCAGAAAAGCCGTGGCGGGGGATAGGGGGGTGGTAGGAAAACCATCACATAGTCAGAGCCCAAATAAAGATGGGGAAGGAGGGTTGGGTGGAAGCATCCTAGACCCCCAAGAAGTCTAAGAAAAGTTCTGCAAGCCTCTCAAGGAGTTCTTGAGCTGAAGGCGGCCACTGGAAGAGCTCCATGGCTCCCAAGAGCCAGCCTGCCATGCTCAGTCATTGGTGGGGAGCAGCCAGTGGGGGAGCAGAGCCTTGGTTCAATGCCTTGCTGGGTTCACAATGTAGCCCTACGGCGCTTGGTGGTGGGTTCCACTAAGCTGGAGGTTGGCCAGGTACATTCTCATGGCTGCCACATGTATGGTAGTTCTTAAGAGCATTGGATTCAGGGTCCAGACAATCTCGGTTGAATCCCAGTTCTTATCAGCTGGTTACCTTAGGCAAGTTATTTAACTGCGCAAAGCCTCATTTTCCTTATTTGCAAAATGGAAACTAGAATTCCAGTCTCTAAGGATTATGACTGTTGTATGCTGTGCTGGATATATAGTAAGTGCTTAAGAGTTCACTAGGGGCGCCTGGGTGGCTCAGTTGGTTAAGCATCCGGCTTCGGCTCAGGTCATGATCTCACAGTTCATGGGTTCGAGCCCTACATCAGGCTCTGTGTGACAGCTCAGAGCCTGGAGCCTACTTCGGATTCTGTGTCTCCCTCTCTCTCTGACCCTCCCTCGCTTGCACTATCTCTCTCTATCTCTCAAAAATAAATAAAAAACAGGAGCACCTGGGTGGCTCAGTTGGTTGAGTGTCCAGTTTCGGCTCAGGTCATGATCTCGCAGTTCATAGGTTTGAGCCCTGCGTCAGGCTCTGTGCTGACACCTAGCTCAGAGCCTGGAGTCTGCCTCAGATTCTGTGTCTCCCCCTCTCTCTGACCCTCCCCAGCTCATGCTGTTTCTCTCTCTCTCTGTCTCTCAAAAATAAATAAAACATTAAAAAAAATTTTAATACATAAATAAATAACATAAAAAAAGAAGAGGTTATTGCCATTCCTATATTATTACTATCAACAATGAAGCACTTCTATTTGCAATTAGGACATGAAAACAGCCCCCATAGTTGCATACTTGTATTTGAATCTTACGAGCCTACTATAAGGGACGAGGGACGTAAGTTTAGAACCATGGTTAGGCTGAATCACAATTTAAACAACCAAACCAGTTTGTCTACAAATGAAAGGTCATAGGGACTTCCCTATTTGGCTATTTCCTGGAGGGGAGGCCAACTCGGATGGTTGTGTGCCAGAATCCATCTATAGCCACAGTGCCCTCTCTTTCACTTGCTCTAGTTTGACTGCAGTGTTGCCCCCTGCCCACCCCCACCCCCGTCAGCTGGCTGCCTCCAAAGGAAAGCATGGTTAGCATACCTTCTCCCCAACAACAGGATCATCCTGGGCTCTGAGAGATGTGACTCTGCACTGCCACAAACATTCTGAGCACCTGTTTGGGGGACTCCTTGCTTGCCTTTGACTCTGTGACCTTAATTGTTTTCTTAAAACCTTGGCCAGCTTTCTGGTAGTGGTCATTGCCTGGCTACTGCTGACTTCTGGCCCCTACATCTGATTGGGGTCACAGAGTGTCCCCTTGCTGGGCTGGCTATGACCTAAGCATGGATAGCTGCTGCGGCCCCAGGCCTGGGGTCTCTCCCAACATGCTGACCCTCGTGTCTTGGTGGCAGTAACAACTAAGAACCACCAAGGAAAGGAGCCCCCAGACAAACAGGAAACCACACTCTTACTTCTGCCACCACCACCTCACAGGTCTCCTCACCAACCCCTAGTTCCCAGAAGGTCACCAAAAGCACACATTGAGATTTCTGGGGGATTTTGTCTGTGAAGGCATGACCTTCAGTTTTTCTAACTGAAAAGAGTCAAAATTAAACTAAAAAAACTATTGATTTCGTTTAATAATTAACAGCGTGATAGAGCTAATCAAACTGTTATATTCTAGAATGATAAGTTTCCATTTTACAGAGAATTTTTCAGGAAATTTTCAGTTTCTGTGTTGGGGCTAGAATCCAGCACAGCTGTCTTGTTTCAGCCAGAAGCTGGAAAGTCAAGGGTGCAAAATAAAGGAACTGGTTGAACCTTCCCAACCAAGCCGAACTGGGCCTTCCCATTTGAAGAGAGGAAGGTCACTCTCTGAAGTGGAAGCAAAGAAAACCTCACAGCAGTAACCAGGCTGGCCACTTGCTCATATGGCCTCCAACATGAACACAAGGCCCAGCTCTGAATGTGGCTTCTTTCTCTCCTCTGGTTCCTCAGCCAGAACTAGGAAGTGCTGGGCCCACCTGACACCAGACATCCCCAATGTCCAGGACAGAGAAGTCCCATCATCTGGGGGGGAAAAATGCTGGCTGGGCCATCTTCTGTCCCCATTACACTTTTTTACAATATTTTGTAAAAAATATTTACAAGCTTAGTAATTAGCTTCTCCACATCATCTTTGGCTCTTGCATTGCATTGATTGCCTTTGCATCGATCACTCTCATCAACTGAAAAATCAATCAGATTTGGTGTCCTTGCAAATCGAAATGCTTAAAAAATTATACCCTGAAGTAAAACCTGGGCATTCTCACACTTCCAGACTCAGATCAACAATCCATTAACAACATGGCCCCGACAAGTCACTCTCACATTCCCAGTTGTCCTCCTCGGTGTTAAGACAGACCCACAACATAAGGACAACACAATCTGGTTTCAGGGGCCCTGTCCAGAGCTCACATGCTGAGTTACACCCCACCGGCCACGTGGTCCCCTGACCTCCTGGGAACATCTCTCGCCTGCAAAAACCCAGGCTGGGTAAGTGCAGTATGAGACACGTAGCATGAGAACACACTTTCTGGTTCAGAATCACAGGCATGAGGACAGAAGTACAGCTTTCACTATTATTTTATATTTAATTATAGGAACTACTAGAAACCACTAGAAACCTAATCAACACTGGGATCAGAATTAAGAAAAATCCACCCAACTGGTTCGTATCTTCACAGAGGGGAGATGGGAGTGTTTGCAAATGGCCTGCCAGGGGGATAAATCCAAATGGAGAAATTGTGAAGCTTTTAAAGCACAGTCAATATTCTGTTACAATTGTATATTTTAAAATAATAAAACTATTATTTTTTATAACATGGACTGCGGAAGGTGGGTGTCAAAAGGGGTTACCACAGATTGAAAACTGCTTCCCTGTAATCCATTCACCCTTGTGTCTGCCCTCACCTCCACGCAGCTCGTAAGCCACCAGGCCCTGCTCTTTTTCACTCTTCCTCTCCACACTGGAGACCCTTTGTATGTTGTGTTTTGCAAATCCAGCAGTCACAATATGGTTTATTTCCCCTTTGGTTGGGGTTCAGCAATTTTCCAAAAGTGGGGGTGGCAGAAACAGGCCCCTGTGGGGGAAGAGAAGAATGCTCACTCATATGAAGTGGCAAGGAGCACCTGGAAGGTTCTCATGCACAAAAACCTCCCCCACCTCCACATTCTACTAATAAAAACTTCATCTGAATTATCACACGTGGGATAATGCAAATGTCCTGAGAAAAGGTTCAGCTTCATGGTCACTCACATCTCATGAGAACTATTTTTGAATCTTAGATCATCCATGTTTGAAAGACACTAACGAATCATTTAGAGCAAAATCCTACTCAAGAAAGGATTTTTATTTTAATTATTGTCAACCTCTTTAAAAAAATTTTTTTAACATTTATTTATTATTGAGAGACAGAGCATGATCAGGGGAGGGGCAGAAGGAAGGGCACAGAGTCTGAAGCAGGCTGCAGGCTCTGGGCTGTCAGCACAGAGCCTGACGTGGGGCTCAAACTCACAAACCACATGGTCATGACCTGAGCCAAAGTCAGTTACTTAACTAGCTGAGCCACCAGGTGCCCCGATAGTAAATACTCACAATGACAAAGGCTCCATTCTTGTCTACTCCACCAGTGGGCATTTCAAATGATCTGTGAAATGATCTATGATCATCTATGAAAGCTCATCCTTATCTTCAGCACTACCCCACAGAATCTGTTAAGATGGTTCTGCGGCATGTAAAGGAAATCCCAACTCAAAAGGCTTTAAACAGGTAAGGACGTTAATCTCTCAGTAGAAAGCCCAGCAGCTGGGACAGATGTGAGGGTCGGCTGCCATAATAGTTCAGCCACACCGTCAAAGACCCAGGTCCTTCCTGTTTCTCTATCCTACCATACTTCAGCATGACCTTCATTCTCTGGTTGGTAACATGATGGCTGTGGTGTCTACAGATTCGTTTCAGCCACAACAAAGTCCAGAGGAAAAGAGAAATATTCCCCCCAAGCATGAGATACAAACTCTTCCCTTCACTCTGACCATTCCGACTAATATCACATGCATAATAACCGTCACTAAGAGAACGCCATCCACTCACGGGCTCCACAAATCATCCAGGGTAGAAAGAATGTTGGAAATTCCACCATAACATCCATCCCTCCTGCCTGCCAGGAACCTCCACCGTTCTCCTCTGCAGGGCAACTCAGAACACAGCCACAACCCCTTCCACAAAACAGCTCATCCACGTTTCTAAACCCCAGGCTTGTCCTTTGCTGGACATATTCTAACTGGCCAGTTTCCTCCTAGAAGGGTGGCACCTAGGGTGAAACACCATTCTTGGTAGAATATAGTGAAATTACAATATTCCAAGACTGGGGAACTATAGGACTGTGGCTTAATATTGTAATAGCTTTTAATAGCAACATTATCCTGTTGCTTCCTTATCAGTCAAGTAGTCATCTGTAACTAGCAGTTAATTTTCACAAGATATTGCCACACTGGATTTCTGCCAAGCTGCACTAGTTGAATTGCTTTTATGGATGGAAGTGTGGGACTTAGGATCATCCCTACTGAACTAGACCAAGATAATTTTGAATAATGCTTCTGCCACCCAGTGTAATGACTACCCAGACATCTATACATGTTATCTGTCTATAAATCTATATTAGTTTGTGTTCTGTGCTGGTCTCAGCCTATCTATAGCTATGCTATCTGCTAGAAATGCCTATGGGCACTCATCTGGCCCCCAGGAGCTTCCCACAGACCTCTCCCGTTCCAAACCACTGTTATAATTGGACAAATACTTGCAGTTCTATTATGAGTGCAAGATGCCCTTCAGCAATAAGCATCAGAAAACTTTGAAAAAATAAAGGTTTATTACTTACAAGACCTGGAAATTACTTAGCACACCTGTGGCCACACAGTGAGGTCATGGGGATGGAGAGGGAGGGAGGGAGAGAGAAAGAGGGAACAAGCAAATACAGACCTGGGATTCTGCTTTTAGTGAGGCTGAGGGTGGGGCCCTGGGGTTTTGCAGGCATACTCTTTAATAGTGAATTTAAAACCTAAGAATGGAAATTTAAAGCAGGAAGAGAAAAGACAATGGCCCAAATGGCCAGTTATTGAAATCACCAAGATCTTTAAAACAAAGAGACTCCACATAGGGAGGAGGCATGGCTCTTCATCTCGTCCTGTGTTCATTAATGTGTTTATTCCAGACAGCCATCTTTGAAGTGGACGCCATCTTTGAAATGGATGTCTCTGCAATCAAAGCTTAAAGCAGGCACTTGAAAACCTGTCCAAGTTTACATTACAGTTTGGTAGGGCTGCCATAACAAACACCACAGACCAAAGGGCTTAAACGACAGAAATCTATTTTCTCACAGTTTAAGATCAAGGCTAGAAGTTTAAGATCAAGATGCCTGCAGGTTTGGTTTCTTCAGAGGCCTCTCTCTTTGGCTTGCAGATGGCCACCTCCTCACTGTGTCCTCACGTGGTCTTACTATGTGCATGCACATATCTCGATCCTAATCTCCTCTTCTCATAACACCACCAATCATATTGGATTAGAGCCCATCCTAATGCCTTTACTGATGAGAGAGCATAAGCAAGCCCACGGGCTGCAAACACGTCCCCTACCCCCAGGTGGGATATGTATGATAGTCCCTGGGCACTTCCGGCTGCCCAAGAACAAAGGAAAGGGGAAAAACAAATGGTAAACTGATAGGGATCATAGTCCTGGACCCAAGTCTCCATCACCCTTCCATGGAGATGTGAGGGATAAAGGCAGAAGGAAATGGAAGATAGAAATAAATTTCCTTATAACCTGCAGCCCATTGACAAATATCTGAGGCTGTCCTTCCTCCAGAAAATCCCAGCTATCTTAATGCTAATACTTTGCTAGAGGGAAGACAACTTTTGCTTGACTGTAGCTAGGCCTCCACTATCCTGGGAGTCTTCTTTTTTTTTTTTTCTTTTATAACAGTTTATTGTCAAATTGGTTTCCATATAACACCCAGTGCTTCTCCCCACAAGTGCCCCCCACCATGACCATCTCCCCCTCCCTCCCCATCCCCCCTCCCTCCCCCTTCCCCTTCAGTCCATGGTTCATTTTCAGTATTCAGTAGTCTCCCTTGATCTGTGTCCCTCACTCTTCCCCACTCTCTTTCCCCCTTCCTCTCTCCATGGCCCCTGCCAGGTCTCTCCTGTTAGACCTATGAATGCAAACATATGGTATCTATCCTTCTCTGCCTGACTTATTTTGCTTAGCATGACACCATCAAGGTCCATCCACTTTCCTACAAATGGCCAGATTTCATTCTTCCTCATTGCCATATAGTACTCTATTGTATAGATAAACCACATCTTCTTGATCCACTCATCAGTTGATGGACATTTAGGCTCTTTCCATGGCTCAGCATCACTCATCATCAAGGAAATTCAAATCAAAGCCACACTGAGATGCCACCTCACACCAGTCAGAGTCGCTAAAATGAACAAATCTAAAGACTATAGATGCTGGCCAGGGTGTGGAGAGACGGGCACCCTCCTACACTGTTGGTGGCAATGTAAACTGGTGCAGCCACTCTGGAAAACAGTGTGGAGACTCCTCAAAAAACTATCAATAGAACTCCCCTATGACCCAGCAATAGCACTGCTAGGGATTTACCCAAGGGATACAGAAGTGCTGATGCATAGGAGCACAGGTACCCCAATGTTCATAGCGGCACTTTCTACAATAGCCAAATCATGGAAAGAGCCTAAATGTCCACCAACTGGAAGTCTTCTTTAGCATTTGAAAATTTCACTGGAAACTTCCCTGGACTTTACCTCCCCCAACCCCTTAGGATATAACCAGTCTCTCCTCATGGTCCCAGTGCAGTTCTTCCTGCCCACCAGTCCTGTCCCCCTGCTTCAATAAAATCACCTTTTTGAACCAAAGACATCTTCAAGAATTCTTTCTTGCCTGTCAGCTCCAGATCCCATGAACCTCACTGTCACCCCAAAAACCTCATCACTTACTTTAACCTTAATTACTTCCTAAAAACCCCTATCTCTAAATACAATTGTACTCTGAGCCACTAGGGGTTAGGATTTCACTAAATGAATTTGAGGGCCAAAATAATTCAGCCCCTAACAAATTTGACGTCTGTGTATGTCTCCAGGTCAGAAAAATTTAGACAGAAAATCTAAAGCAGAGACTCTGGCAATCTACTAGCCATCCTCCAAGGAGGACCACTAAAGGGTAACCATTAGAACGCCTGGGAGGCTCAGTCGGTTGAGCAGTTGAGTATCTGAGTGGTTGGGCATCTGGCTTCAGCTCAGGTCATGATCTCACAGTTCGTGGTTCAAGCCCCACATCAACTGTCAGCACTGAGCCCGCTTCAGATCCTCTGCCCGCTCTCTCTGCCCCTCCCCCCTCCCTCTCTCTCTGAAAAACAAATTTAAAAAAAGGAATAACCATGAATTTAGTTACCTTCTCATTTTGGAAAAAGGATTTTTGAAAAGGTTCAGGGGAATGATGAAGAGAAAGATTATTCTGGAAACTGGAGCATTTCTAGTTAAGCAAAAAGAGGACACTACAAGGGTGTTTACACAGTCTCAAGGGGTGACTTTGGACATGAAGGTGCTGTATCAGGGGACTGCTGAGCAGTCTATGGAGAAGGATGAAGGAAAAAGAGCCAGAAGGTTATCAAAAGGCTAATTCAGTTATTTCCCAATTTCACTTAGCACACGCACAGCACGAACTCTAATCGGTATATTGAAAATGACCCTGAACACCCACAGCACAGACTATGTCTGTCTTCCTTATTTTGGTGTGCAATTAGCCAGGTGGGCAGCGATAACTTGGCATTTTGCTCAGGGGCTTGATGTGATAAATGGAAAGCAACTGGTACACTTTCTCAATCTCAGTCTCTTTAAAAACACTACACACACAATTATAAGTAATAAATAAATATATGGAGAGGGTTACTATTAGAGCAACTATATGTAAATACTAAAGAGTTAAGTAGGTAGCACTAAAGAATAAGATTGAGAGAAACAAACTAGTTTGTAATTAACTTGGTTACTCACCAATTCATACCTGTTCCTTCTTGGATTAAAAATTTAATTTAAGAGGAAAAAAAGCCTGCTATCCAGGCAGATTTACAATTCTTATGCCTGAAAGCTTTAGGGTAACAAGATGTGATTAACCTTTCTTCTGTTTTTCTGTTTTGTTTTGTTTTGTTTTTTTATTGTTGTTGTTGTTGCCTCCCGCCTCCACCCTTCTTACTGCTGTATACAAGTAGGCAAACATTGGAAACTGAGGCTGGAAGGTCTGCAAAGGTGACTCAGCCCAGCTCTTAAATCTGGTGCCTGAATCTCCTTTTCCACAAATACCTACTTAAAATCAATAAAACAGGCACAGGGGAGTTTAACTTTGCAAGAGCTGCCTCCTCTCTAAGGAAGCTCCCCTTGGAGAAGAAATTGTCAAGGGAGAAAAAAAAGCTCTATTTTTTGTTCCATGCTCCAATTTGTTCTGCCTGGGTCACAGTTAAGAGATTACTCTGTGACTGGATACTTGGGTGGGGAAAGAGCTATGTGATCCCTTCTCTCCCCCCTCCCCCTCATTAATGGATGCTTTTTAGCTACTTCACCTACTGACACCAAGCCTCACCTCAGGTCTCCAATCAAAACCTTAGCAGGGTTTTACATAAACTGAAATTTACATTCAATCATCACCATAGCAACCATCACACAGCCCTGGATGCAACTTTTCCCCCTCTGATACAATATTTTTTTAAAAGAGCTTTTCTCTTCAGTTGCAAATCCAAGCTATTCAAAAAATAAACATTAAAAATCTATTTTCAAAAACTACATTTAAACAGACAGCAACAAGGTTCTGGGAACAGACATTTGAAATGGTTTCTAGACACTAAGCACCATATGCTTTCTGCCTCAGCTGATGGCTGTACTTTGAAGTCTCAGCCCTAAACTGAGAATTGTTAAAATTGAAACAAGGCTTCACTCGTGTGGCAACCATTCCTTAAAAGATGCCCCAAGATAACCACCATGAGCTTGAGCAGAAAGTTCTGCTAATTTCCAAAGGGATATGTGTACCATGTTTAAATAAAACAAAATAAAGCAACGTTTGGTTTGACTATACAATGTGAAATTGGCAAATCTGAAATGTTTAGGATTCACATGTTGACTTAAGAGCCGACACTCAACTGGGAATGAGATTCAAGGCCATGTGGCAGAGGTACTAGAGAGTAAGCTAGAGATAACAGGATATGTCCCCACCTGAGGCCTAATTTTTCTCGTTCTAGAGGACAATGCCACAAGAGGCCATGAATATTTGCAGATGTCAGAAATATATTTCAGATATAGAAAAAGGTAAGAAAAGAGACTTTTTTTGAAATTTTACTAAGGCCAAAAATACCAGCCAACTTATGACACTAGGCCCACTAACAAATTAGTGAGCATTCATCTCACCACGCCTATCCATCTTATTCACTTGCTACTTACAGCCCTAGAAAATGAGCAACTCAGATGTACGGACAATTGAGACAATGAAATGAAGTGATTTTTCCTAAGCCAAATAATTTGATTTTGTTTATTTAAAGGCAAACCCCAAAGTATGATGCTCCAATCATTCATTCCAATCATTCTTTGACTCATTCATCAAATATTTTTTGAGCACCAGATGCCACCATATGAGGGCTGCAGCTCATAAAGATGAGTAAGACTTTGTCCAAGACCTCAAGATCTTTACCTTTCTAATTCCACAGTAAAACACATGGTTTAGGCCAAAAGGCAAGGTGATTTTAACACATTTTCTCAAAATGAACATTCAAGCTGGTATCTGTATACAGGAGGTGATGCCAGCCATGGCTGTGCCACTTATTTTAATGAGCCCAGTCTGGACACCAGAAACACGGCTGATGGTTAATAGTTGGTTTTATGACTAAGACCTAGTAGAACTTACCAGAAGACATTAATTTTAACATTTCTGGAAATTCTGTGACTTTTATTGAATCTAAAATTATGTAACTTGGGACACCTATGTGGCTCAGCTGGTTAAGCATCCGGTTCTTGATTTCAGCTCAGGTCATGATCTCACAGTTCATGAATCGAGCCCCATGTTGGACTCTGCGCTGAGCATGGATCCTGCTTAAGATTCTTTCTCTCCCTCTCTCTCTGCCCTTCCCCTACTTGCTCTCTCTCTCTCTCAAAATAAATAAACTTAAGAAAAGAAAAGAAAATGATGTAACTTCATCACTCAGGAGATATGGCTGAATTCTATCCCAAATGAGAATAAAGCTCCCCCAGATGCTCTTAAAAATCAGATGTGAAAGGGAAGGAAGGGTAGCTCCTGAAGGTTCTCAGTCATTCTGTTTTCATACAAGACCAATGACATAGCTAGTCAGGCAATTTGAGCAGGAGGGAGAATGGGAGTTAATTTTCAAATAGTTGCTAAAATATTTTATATGCATAGAAGTGAGAAATATTACATATTAAGTAAAATAAGGTTTGTGGGAAAGGTACTAGAGCAAAAATGAGATACTGGCTTCATCTCAAGTGTCAACTTCAATGGAATAAGGGTAGATCCCTAGAACCCTGAGTAAGGCCAATGTTGAGTCCAACCTCAGCTCAGTGAGAAAAAATACCTTGATCCTTTAACAAAGTCTGATCTGGGATCAGGTAGTCTGCATAGTACAAGTATGTCCTGCTATCCAAGACTATGGGAAGCGGGGAGCCTAGGCTGTGCTAGAGGGCAAGTGGGAAGATACATGCCACTGAGTTACATGGGAAAATACATAGAAATAGTAAGAGTAATAATTTTTAAATCCCAATGCATTCAAAGAGCAATGAACCTGTGTCAGCAATCTTAAAAAAAAAAAAACAAAACTCTAAGCCACAACTGGCATAATTTAAGACCGAAGAATGGGTACCTTCCAAATGGCTGACAAGGAGCCAATCAAATACATTCCATATTAGAAAAAAAATATGCCGAGGAACATGAAAAAAAGGAAAACCTTAATATATTACAGAAATCAGAGATCAGAGCATTTGAGGTAACACCCTCAGATAGATATGCCATATTCCCAAGTAACAAGACAAGCTGCAAACAAGGTAAAAATCCTTTGGTGAAAGTTAAGGAGTCTAACCAATATATGCACTGCAACCAACACCAGAGTTCTTGGCTTGTCATTTGTTTTTGCTTTTTTAAAAGGTCAGTAGGAAGATCACAATCTCCCTAACACAACCTCCTGATAATGATGTAGACATGTGGCTTCTGTGGTCAAAGGAAGCAAAGAATGTCATTTTGAGCATCTTAGACTCACTACTTTTGAAAAGTATAAATGAATATATCCACAAAAGCCACAAATTCAGCTTGATTTTTTTTCAGAGTTTCTTAGATGACCATCATCGAATCTAAAATGATCCCAGTGTGGTTACTGAGTAGTCATTTCAATGGTCACCAAACTCAAGAAGCACAAACCTATCACTGATGTGAATTAGGCAGAGAGAGAATATCTCCAGTCACCCCCATTCCATTCAGGTCCTTGCAACTCAGAGAAGCAGAGGCTGCCAGGTACTGGTTCGTCAAGAAAGATGCTGACCATCCTTACCTGCACATGTCCCCTGGTGCCACTTCCAAAGCTAGACTGGTGGCAAATGGAAACAGCTAATCTCTTCTTTGCCCCAATTGCAGACAGAACTGTCCTCTCTGACATACATTCTAAGGATGAAAAGTCTCTTGAGAATTCATGGTGGGCCAGGCACTGAGCTAGGTACATGAGACCCCCCCACCTGGACACATTTTGTTCTGCAGCTTTTCTTTTCTATCTTAGCTCAGGGACACAACTATCATCTACTTGGTCTGCTTGCTTCAATCCTCAAGGATCTCTCAGTCTTTGGGTCACAGAGATCTAAACATAATAGTAACTCCAGAGCAAAGAAATAAGGTCGGCAAGAGGAGAATGTCTAATACGGTCACCATCGAAAAGGACAGAAAAGCAACAAAACTGGCTCTCCAAATGTCCGTGTCTGAAATAGGGCAACTTGGAATGGGAGTGGAATCATTCAAGACATGTCAACAAAGAGTTGATAAGCTTATGAAATTCATTTCCTTTAGGAAAGAAGGTTAACGAAAGGCTTCCAATAGTTTTACACATTGCATTGCAGGCCTATAAGGAATAAAGAGAACCTGAGAACTCTGCGTACATCTCTGACTTGTTCAGGCTGATCTCAAGAAAGATCCATATGCCTTGAGATAGAATATGGAGCAGGAGAGAGAACAGGGCTTGTGGGACAGGGAAGGGTGCCTGAGCAGGCTGGGATCTAGGGGCCCCCACATAGGTAGACATCAACCCGAGGACCCCACATTTACCTATTTAATATATTGGGGGTATACATAGGTTTTGTTCAGAAGACAAAAAGCTCCTGCCACTAACAACAACAAAAATCTAAGAAATACTCCAATAAATTTGCAAATCCACTGGGACTAAATGGTAGAGAGCTTTGAACTGTCATCTTAAGGAGTTAGGACTTCATCTTTTTTTTTTTTGTAGGATTCCTGTATTTTTTAAAAAATAGTTTATTGTCAAATTGGTTTCCATACAACACCCAGTGCTCTTCCCCACAAGTGCCCTCCTCCATCACCACCACCTCTTTCCTCCCCTCCCCCTTCCCCTTCAACCTTCAGTTCGTTTTCAGTATTCAATAGTCTCTCAAGTTTTGCGTCCCTCTCTCTCCCCAACTGTCTTTCCCTCTTCCCCTCCCCCTGGTCCTCCATTAGGTTTCTCCTGTTCTCCTGTTAGACCTATGAGTGCAAATATATGGTATCTGTCCTTCTCTGCCTGGCTTATTTCGCTTAGCATGACACCCTCAAGGTCCATCCACTTTCCTACAAATGGCCAGATTTCATTCTTTCTCATTGCCATGTAATATAGGACTTCATCTTATAGTCAAAGATTCCCCCATCTGGGTTTAAGGAAAATTATTCTGGCATTTTGGTAGAGAAGTATGAGATGGAAACAAGACGCCCAATTAAGAGACAGTTGTGTATGAGCTAAGATAAAAGGCTAGCTGCAAAATAAAATGTACACAGTAATCTACTTTATGAAAAATTTCCCATGTGTGTATGTGTTGTAAGTTTACAGTAAAAGATTGATTGAAAAATCAACGTGCAGAAAAATATGTATACAATGAATCTATCTAGAGTAGAAAAATGTCTGTGTGTGTTTTATAAACTTATAAAAATATACATCAAACTGCTTATGGCAGTTACCTCCACAGGAACGAATGAAGATTTGGGGAAGTAGACCAAAATTTTTGCTTTCTCCTCTGTAGACTTCAGATTGTTAGAAAAATGTTTTATAACAAGTCTGTATTACCTTTATAACACTTAAGAGATTTCTAAAACTTAAAAAAGTAGAAGATTACCACAAAATAAAATATGTAGTTTCTTTTTTTTTTTTAATGTTCTTTTTTACTTTTGAGAGACAGAGACAACGCGAGCAGGGGAGGGTCAGAGAGAGAGGGAGATACAGAATCTGAAGCAGGCTCCAGGTTCTGAGCTACCTGTCAGCACAGAGCCCAACGCGGGGCTTGAACCCATGAGCCGTGGGATCATGACCTGAGCTGAAGCTGTATGCTTAACCGACTGAGCCACCCAGGCGCCTCAAAAGATGTAGTTTCTGTGACAAGTAATGATCAGCACTTCAAACCAAAGCCGTAGCCATGAGAACAGAAAGAAGGAGACAGACCCAGCAGACAGATGCTGATGGGAGCCTGAGTGAAGCTGGTCAGGAGTGAGGGTGGCTGATGCCAGATGTTTCCATTCACCCTCTCAGTTACATTTCCAGAGAGTCCCGTGAGGTGGGCATTTCCACCACATCTTAGAGATAACAACATGGAGCCCCCCAGAGCTCAGAGAGACTAGACCGCCCTCCCACCTGACACTGAAACGGGCTTCCTTCATATCCACAGCCTCTGAACTGCCTTTTCTGCACCTGGTCTAACGCACTGGTAAGGAGCTAGGAAGCTAGTTCTGACAACACAGGGTGGGTCATGGGGAGACTGGCAAGGCTGAACCCTGTGCCCAACCCTGCTGAATATTAAGTCCCAGATGCAAGAGTGACCATTAGCAGATGAGAGCCCACTGGCCACCTTAGCCAAGGAGGATTCTCCAGAACAGAACCTATCTTCTTGTTTCGTTTTGGTTTTTGTGAAAGTAGGCTTCACGCCCAGCATGGAGGCTGATGCTTGGACTCACGACCCTGAGATCAAGACCTGAGCTGAGATCAAGAGTTGGATGCTCCACCAACTGAGCCAGCCAGGTACCTCAGGACCTATGTTTTCTACAGAATCTACAGAGTGGCTCCTCAATGCCTATTATAGCACTGGTCCTCACCAAATTCACTGAGAGTTAAATATATATATATATATAAATACATACATACATGTATATATATATATATATATATTAATGGGAAGACAGCAGGATCACGCGAAGCCAATGTGAAACTGCATTTAAGTCCTCATTTACATCATGAGTGTTCTGAAAGCATTTTTTCCCCTCAACAATTCAGGATGTAGGCGGTCAATGCACATTTGTAACAAATAATAATTATGACCCTACTGAGAGAGTAATTTAGTCACTGTCATAAAGCTCTTTCAGCTAAAAAGTAACTATACTATCTGTGCTCCAAGACCTCAACCGAACAGCCAATCAAGCAAATAGCACTTACTAAGATCTCCCTGGGCCCACATTGTGCTAGGCACGATGGAGAAGCCCATGGAATGACAGTCCTGCGAATGTACACACTAGCTGGAGAACCAAACTGAAATTCAGAAGCAATTAGATAAATGAGTGTTATTTATGGATGTCCTACAAATGAGTTCCACAGGAGTCCAGAGAAAGGAGAAACCATGGATACTAGAATCTAAGGAAGAGGCCATTGGGCTGTGGGGTGAAGGATAGAGACAAAAAAGATAGGGCTTACCCCCAGCCTCCTAGGAACATAATGGCATTCCACAGTATCCATAAAAGTACCCATACCTTTCAAGCTATTCGGTCCCCAGCACAAGTGACTGCTGGCCAACACTGCTTCATGCCCTGACCACTTCTTTCCATGTCTGTGTGCCAGGGGCTAGTGCAGATTTAGGGACAGCCCCACCCCACCCCAACACTCCCTAGCATTTCCATTGTTTGTTCAGTAAGCAACACTACACATCAGGGTCTTTGCTGATTCTAGGCAGCCATCATTCCCCACCCACACCAGAGAGGAAGCATGTTATAAACACACCACCTGAGATGTCCAGGAGGCATAAATACTGATAGTAAAGGGCGGGGGGGGGGGGGATGATAAGAATCAAAGGATGAGGATTAGACGTCAGGAAATTAATGCTTGACAGCATCTCAATAAAATACTGATGTGAGCCTATGAAAATTCACTAGTATTTCATCAGAAAATCAGGTTGTAATAGGGGTTCCATTAATGTTTTAAGTAGGATCTATGAACATTTAGCTCTACATCCAACAGACACTGGGGAAAAGACTGCCTCATTAACTAGGATTGGCCCTAAATGAGGGACTAAGGAAACAAAAAGCAGAAACAGATGTATAAATACAGACAGCAAACTGATTGTTGCCAGAGAGAAGGGGGATAGGGGAATGGACAAAATGGGTAAAGGGAAGTGTCCTCCACTTATGGAATTAATAAGCCATAGGGCTAAAAAGTGAAGCACAGGGGGGCACCTGGGTGGCTCAGTCAGTTAAGTGTCCGACTTGGGCTCAGGTCATTATCTCGCAGTTCATGAGTTTGAGCCTGTGTCCAGCTCTGGGCTGAGAGCTTGGAGCCTGGAGCCTGCTTCAGATTCTGTGTCTCCCTCTCTGCCCTCCCCTGCTCAGGCTCTGTCTCTCTGTCTCTCAAAAATAAATAAATGTTAAAAAAAATTTTTTTAAAGATGGAGCATAGAGAATAACTGTAACAGCACCATATGGTGACAGATGGCAGCTACGCTTGTGGTGACCATGGTATAACCTATAGACTTGTCCAATCACGATGTCATATACCTGAAGCTAAAGCAACAGTATGAGTCAATGGTACTCCAATGTAAAAACAACCAAACAAACAAACCAGTAGGATCAGTCCTTTAGCTGGGCTGAATGATCTCACCAAATGTCATTTTGGTCATATTGCTGCCCCAAGAACAAAAAGCCCTCAAGACAAAAGGGGCGAGGCTCTTTATACTGCTGTCGAAGGCCCTTATCCCACTGACTCAAGTTGGTCTTTGTAATATTTTCCCCGCTGTCCCTCCCCAACCAGTTCTTAGCCAAAATTCAAACACATCCTGGGCTTTTCTACCCCTCTGCCTTGCCCACAGAACGCCCTCATCCTGGGATGTCACCACCTCCTGTTCTCACCAATTCCTTCTGAAATCCAATTGTCTATTTATTTATTTATTTATTTATTTTGAGAAAGACACAGAGTGCGAGCGGGGTGGGGGGGAGAGAGAGAGAAAAGGGGAGGGGCAGAAAGACGGGGACAGAGGATCTGAAGTGGGCTCTTTGCTGACAGCCGATGTAGGGCTTGAACCACAAACTGTGAGATCATGACCTGAGCCGAAGTCGGAAGCTCAACCAACTGAGCCACCCAGGCACCCCCACAACCATGTATTTCAGTGCTATCTCCTCCACCAAGTTTTCAACCGACCACCTATTGAAAGTGCTTTCTTACTTTTGAAAGTCTATATGCAGGCATCTTTCAGTCCCGTGTACTGAACTCTTGCACTAGGCTACTTCCTCTCCCTCTACCCCACGATCAAGCACCAAGTCCTGCTGCTTCTGCCTGCTGCCCCTTCAGAGTGTCCCTTCCTCTTCATTCTCATTGCCTCTGCTCTGCTGAGGCCTGCATCACGTCTCCCCTGGAAGATGCAGTCACCTCCTGCCCAGTCTCAGCCTTCAGCCCTGCCCACACAGTCACCAGACTGAACTTACTCAAGATGAATTCCTGTGATGTCAGACCCCAACATTCAGCCCTTCAATGTCTCCCCATGGCCTTCAAAGCAGATCTCAGTCGTTTAGATAAATATGAGAATTTTCAGCCTCTGATCTCCCTTCCAGCCTTTCCCTGAAAGCTCTAGACCAGGGTTCTGAAACTTTAGTGCCCTCCAGAATTAAAAACTACATATTCCCTGTCCGTCCCACACAGATATTCTGGTTCACTGGGTAGCAGGGAAGGCTGCTGTACATGAATATTTACAAATAATATGAGGTTCAAATATATGGGGAACATGACTCTTTATAAAGACATGAGGTTCAAGATATTTGGTTCTTCATCAAAACCAAAAATATATGGCTCTGGGGCACATGGGTGGTTCAGTCGGTTAAGCATCCAAATCCTTGACTTCAGCTCAGGTCTTGATCTCATGGTTATGGGATCAAGCCCTGCATTGGGCTCCATGATGAGTATGGAGCCTGTTTGAGATCCTCTCTCTCCCTCTCTCTCTCTCTCTCTCTCTCTCTCTCTCTCTCTCTCTCTCTCTCTCTCCCTCTGCTCTTTCCCTGCTCAGGCACATGCGCTTGCTCGCTCTCTCTCCCTCTCTCTCAAAAAAATAAACAAAAAATATATTGTTCTGATGCAGATATTCTGAGCATCACACTTTAAGACTACCTGAAAGAGGGGCGCCTGGGTGGCTCAGTCAGTTAAGCATTCAACTCTTGATTTCAGCTCAGGTCATGGTCTCATGGTTTGTGAGTTCAAGCCCCACAGAGGGCTCCGTGCTGACAGTGCACTATCTGCTTGGGATTCTCTCTCTCTGTTCCTCCCTGACTCATGCTTACTCATTCTCTCTCTCTCTCTCTCTCTTAAATAAATAAATAAGCTTAAAAAAGAGAGACTACCTGTAAGAGGCACTGTAAAAATGGAACTGGAAACAAATATTTTTTAAGAAGCCATTGCATACGGGGATTAAGACTAGAAGTTTGGGTGCAAACCTGAAGTTCCCATATGCCTCTGAAAAAAATGGTGTTTCTGTGTCTCATTTGCACAATGAGATAATAATTGCCTCTTTCTTTTAGGTTTAGATTAAATGAGGTAATCACTGTAAAATGGTTAGCACAGTATTTAGCACAAACATCCTACAACCGGTGGACATTGAAGGAAACAGTAAAAAGCAGTGAAGTCCAGGGTCAAGTTTGTCATTTATAGTGCCTCTGGGTTGGAAGAGACTTTAGAGATTCCTTCCACAGCAGCCTTAGCAGATGTTTGTGCAACTTGAGCATAAAGGCTTCTAAGCGACAGGGCCTCTGGCCACTGCCCCCTGGGACAGCCTGCTCCACTGTTAAGCCAGTCCAGGAGTGAATGTTCTTCCTTAAATTTAGTAGAATTCTGCTTATCAGTCACTCCTGTTCCATGAATCCTAATCTGCCCCTGGAGCATCATCAAACACCTTTCTTTTTTCCACCTAACAGTCTTTCAGATGTTTGAAGGTGGTCCTCAATGTCTTGATGTTTTTTCTTTGGGAAGATAATAAAGCACGGTGGATGCAACTCTGAGTTCAGAGCTGGAGGTCTGGGCTCTTGTCTCTAACTGGCTGGATGGCCCTGCTGGGCAAGTCATTTAACGGTGCTGAGCCTCAGTTTCACTCAAGCCCCCAATTCTGTAATTCTGTGACTAAGCATCCCCAGGTTACTCCTGCTCCTCAGGCATAGGCATGTTTCCAGATGCCTCAGTTTGTCAGCTCTCTTTCACATCGCTGGACAAGGGCTGGACAGCAGTCCACCTTGGGGAGAATTCCTGACCCATTCTCTCTCACCAAGGGGTCTGAATGGAGGCTGCCCAGCTTCTAGAAACCCCACACTCCAGCCTGTCAATATGGGCCATTTATAGTCCTCCAACCCCCTGGCCACAGATCATTGGCCTTGAGTTAGGCACCTGACTCAAATTCAGTTAATTAGTCCCTAGTGTGGAATTTTTAAATTTTGGACCACTGAGAACAAGTATCAGTTCCTCTCTGGAGTTGGGTTGGAAGGAGTGAGGTGGGATAGCTCCTAGGGGAGGCACTTCTTGGAGAGGACTCATCAGAAAATTATGCCCATATGCAGAGAGACAGAAAGGTGAGGTGGAGAGGTAATGTGGAGTTCTAGTCCTTGGTTCTAGGTTATCTCCGACTGCACCCCTGCCCTTCCTCTTTGTTAACTCCTCTTTTGCCCAAGGTGGGGACCTCTCCATATAAACAAACATGTCCAGGCTAATCAGCTTTCTAAGTAGGCCTTCAATGAAGATAACTCTGGCTTATCTGTTCTCTCTATACTGCACCTCACCCCCCACCAAACCTAACTATGCACTTCTCCAACCATCTGCCAACAGCTACTCCAGATGGGTAACTAGAGTCTGTGTATAATAGAAGAAGGGCTGTTGCTTCTTCCCATCTGGCCACTGTTCAGAAGGGTGTTCACGACTGCATTTTAAAGCAGCCATGAATCCTTGCTGACTCACACAGAGCACATGGCCACCTCAAACCCCCAGCTTCTTTCATGTAAACCAAGGAAGCCAGGATTTTCCCTCTGCTGTGCCACAATTGAATAATACCATTTGCTTTGTTGTGGGAGTGGGGTGTTGGGGGGGAAACACGGAAGGGATGAGGTCTGAGACCTAACTGCAGATAAACACTTAGCCTTGTGAAATGTTATGTGTTAGCTTGGGGCCACTGTCCCGGGCTGTCCGTGATTGTTGTGACTCAAGAGTCCATCATCAACAGCAAAGCTTCCCAACTAGTCTACCAAATGGAATGTGTTACAGATGTGCCAGAATACTCATTCCCTCAGTTCTCTGCTTGGTGGAACAAAGCCCATGTCAGTGGTTTTCAAGTCTGACAGCCTTATTACCTTCTGAGCATTCCTATTTCAAGCCTCCATAATTATAACAAAGGAAATTAAATTTTTCATAAAATAAAAGTATGTCCTGGGACTGGGTGGCTCAGTTGGTTAAACATCTGACTTCATTTCGGCTCAGGTCATGATCCTAGGGTTGTAGGATTGAGCCTCACATTAGGCTCTGTGCTGAGCATGGAGCCTGCTTAAGATTCTCTCTCTCTCTCTCTCTGCCCCTCTCTACTGCTTCAACTTTTCAACCTTTCTCTCTAAAAAAAAAAAAAAAAGTATTTACTAACAAAATGATCACTTACAAAAGTGGTCTCCATGTAAACATCTCTGCTTGCTTAATCATGGTATACATTTTTACCCACTAAGCCATGTTTTTATTGCTTGTTCTCTCCCAGATTTAGGATATCTCTACAACAAACTATAAATGCAGTGTGACTTGGATATAAAGTGTTATTCTAGATTTCGGAAAAGATACAGAAATTTGAGAGGCTGACAAAAGTAATGTTGGAAAACTGAATCACAAGTAAAGCCACTATCCACTGGAAAGGTTACCAACCGAACAGGAAAAAGCCCATAGGAATGCGGCCTGATAATCAAAACTGAATTACAGGAATACATAACGATTGAGAAGAGGCTTTGAAAACCGTAAAAGTCGTCTACGGCCATACCACCCTGAACGCGCCAGATCTCGTCTGAAAACTGTAAAAGTCAATTATATTTGAATACAGCTGTTTTTAAAAAGTCAAATGTGAACTAAGGAATGTTCTCTTGTGTTAGCATACAACTATCAGAAAAAAGTACTCAACCCCTCTTGCAACAGCTGATTCCGTCTTTGTATGAAGAATTAGCATACAGCTGAAATTATAATCAAAATGATATTATATGACCAAATTAACTTATTTCCTTTTTTCTTTTTCTTAATGTTTATTTATTTTTGAGAGAGACAGAGAAAAAGAGCACAGCAGGGAAGGGGAAAGAGAGAGTGAGAGAGAGAGAGAGAGAGAGGGAAACACAGAATCTGAAGCAGCCTCCAGGCTCCAAGCTGTCAGCACAGAGCCTGATGCGGGGCTCAAACCCACAAACTGTGTGATCATGACCTGAGCCAAGGTCAGACGCTCGATCAACTGAGCCATCCAAGCACCCCACAATTAACTTACTTTCTTAATGTTTAGTTTTGCTTTCAAATAAAGCCCTTTTCTTTTCTTTTTTTTTTTTTTTTTTTTTAGTATTTACCATGAAATTTTGACTCCTGCTTAAGAATACCCACTTTCCCTGACCTTCCCCCAGGATCACCTGTCTTTAGATTATGAACTAAAGTCATGTTATTGCTGTCACTGCAGCTTTCCATCACGGCCCTGGGCCCTGTCCACCACAGAAACACTGAGAAGTCCCGCCCTCTGCTTTATCCATGTGACAGGCCTTCAAAACTCAGAAGACAGTTTCCATGGTTCCAGTTTCTTTTCTCCACAAGCTTATTTCCTTTCAACATCTATCATCTGACAGATTTTGCAATTCTCTCATTTACTCCATTCAGTCATTCCACAGTTTCCTGAGGGCTTACTATCTGTGAGGCATTGCTGTAGGAACTGGGTATATAGCAGTGAACAAAATCCCCACTCTCCTGGGGCTCACATTCTACTGAAGGAGCAGTAAACAAAAGGGTTGAACGGATGGATGAGTGGATGGAAGGATGCATGGATGGAATACCTTTCTGTGGCTTCCATTAGAAGAGTAAATGCTTCTCCAGATGAGCTGACTGAGCGCCACGTAGAAGCCGAGCCTCTCCTCTGACACCAATGTTTCTGCTCATAAACCTTCGTGTGGCATTAACTTTCTTGAAGGTGACATTGCTCTACTGACCATGTTTAGCTTGCTTCCAACTAAAACCACTAGATCTTCTTACAAACGCTACTCTTAAAATATTTATTCCTTCACTCTGTTTCGTACAACTGTTCCATTATTTTCCTGGACCCTGTGCTGAATTGTATATTGATCCTCATTAATTTCCAACTTATCTTTAGCCCAGCCTTCTAACCACACATTTATTTTTTTTAACTTTTTAATGTTTATTTATTTTGAGAGAGAGAGCACGAGCTGGGGAGGAGCAGAGAGAGAGGGGGACAGAGGATGTGGAGCAGGCTCTGTGCGGACAGCAGAGAGCCCGATGTGGGGCTCGAAGTCACGAACCGCGAGATCATGACCTGAGCCAAAGTCAGATGCTTCACTGACTGAGACATCCAGGCGCCCCCTAACCACACATTTAGATGAACTAAAATGTGAAACTTTCAAATTGTGGGAACATATTAATATATACACCCAACATCACTGCTGTCCTCAAATTTAAGGAAAGAAGCAAAATGCTCATTTTAAAATTGAGTACTTAAATAAAGCTAGTCTAAAATTTTAGACTGTTCTAATGACTACTCTGAGAAAATGACTAACCTGACTAAAACCCATGGTTTACTTGGGCTCCACGTTAGCTTGAGGTAACCACTGCACAACATTTGCCATCACTGATCAGCACAGGAGTTTTGACCTGCTCCGTTTCTGACCTGGGCTGGTTCACCCCTCCTTAGGCATCCTGGTGTTCACCCCAACATTTGCCATCACTATAAGGCACACTTTTTCTCCCCTTTTCCAAGACAGACAGATGCTCAGGAAGCTCATTCTTTCCTGGATGGGTGCTCTGAGGAACTATCCAAGGGGCCCTCAGGATATCTCAGGTCCCCTTTATTATTCAAAGGGAGTCCCCAGACTTCTGCCTCCTAACACTGGACACGCCTGGCATTAAGTAATTCACGGGACAACTGGCTGCTTAGTGGCCCTCTCCTTCTAGGACACATACATTTTGCAAGGGCAGGAATTAAGTTTACTTTTTCTCCCAGCAGCACCATGCAGAGTGCCATCCCCAGGACAGTCACTCTATAAGCTCAATATGTAGTCACTGAATATAAACATAGATTGGGTCCCATCTCTGTCACTAACTGTGTAATATTCGGTAAGCCCTCTAATTCCTCTGGGTCCTTTGCTCATTTTAAACTAATGGGGTTGGGCCAGATAATCCCAAAGTTTCCTTTTCTAATGTTAATATTCTATCTCTCCATCCTGTGAACTCTGTGGCTCCTAATCCCTCTTGTCCCATCAGAGACCCTAGATTGTTTCCAGAGTATGGGCAAGCTATAACCACATGAACACTCTGGACCATGGAAAGGACGAGGGAGGAACAATGTTGAAGGGTTTCTATAGCCTGTGGGACTCGGATTTCAAGGTGAATAGGCTGCCAAAGGAGCGTACAATCATTTCAGTATTATATTTTTCCTTCAAAACTAATACAACACTTCACAATCACAGTCAGAGACCCTTGGCTACAAACCCAGGCTTTGAGAAATGATAGAAAGTTCTAGAAAATGAAAGGGGGAATTGGTTTCAGAACAAATAACAGGTTGACTCTGTCTGGAATGCTAAATGCCATATCCTGCAACAGAAATGTTTCCCTACATTTTACATGCTCGAAAAAAATGAGTCAATAACTAACGTTAATATTCTTCTATATGCTAGCTTTGATGGGTGTCTTACTGTAGGCCTTAGCTACAACTGGAGCCTCAAACATTAGCTGTACATGTAAAAGGAAACTTATTTAGTCCAAATTTAAAATTAGAGTACTTTCATTTCATCATCAGCCCCCCATCCGTTTCCTGTGTTATCAGATGTTAGAGAGAGAGCCAGCAGTCTGTTTGAGAACCTGGCAATTTGGCAGACAAAATATGCATGTTCAACCAGCATTCTTCTCAATAAGAACCTGGTATGAGTCTAGCCTTGTAAGAGCAATAGGGAAGATACACATATGCAGAAGGCATAAACCCAGAAGAAGAAGTACCAAGGAATTTCCAAAATGACTAAGCCAATTCTAGAGGTCTCTTTTGAACACTCCAGAGGTCTTCACTTCAATGATCTCCTTTAAAGAGGACACACCCAATTTAGTCTCTGCTACTAAATGACCCACCACACCCCTCACTCATGGAACAAACAATTCGGACTGTTAGTTTCTATAATAGCATACGGATTCTTTTGTGGGACAGGATATCATACCTGGCACATTTTTAAGTATGGACATATGAAAAAGATTTACTCTGTCACCCTGTCTTGCTTTGAATCAACTCAAAGTTTCTCTTTAGATATGTCTTAACTACATGACACAAGACAAACCTACGCCATGGAAATGGTTGACAATCCAAATGACACAAGTAGCACAGACCACTAAGAAGGATACTCTCGAGAGGGGTATCTTTCTTTCTAACCGGGGCATTCAAATTAGGCCCAAGAGTAAGGAAAATGCACAACAATCCATGGACGAACTTATGCAGCCAGTCATCCATGCATCCACCATCTACTGGGCACCCTCCACACATAAAAAAGCATCCATGGAGACTGCAGCATTTTCTTTAAAAACATAAACATAGTGAAAATAAAATAGCCTCCAAGGGTTTTTTCCCCACAGAAAAGGCAATTTTATCAGTTATTGATTTTGCTTATTGTTCAGTGTCTTAGAAAACCAATCAACCACTATTTGTCTAAAGTTTACTAAAATAGCTAAATTAGGAAGTCTTCTGCTCAAAAATCCATATGACAAGCCTAGTAACTTCTCCAAAGGGAAGATGAAGAGTCATTTACAGCATAAGCCATCTATTTCCTTGGCCGCCTCAGACACACTCGCAGTCATGTGAATGCCAGTGGAAACTAAATTGAAAAGCTGTCAAAACACCCTGTAATAATAGGGAAATTAACAAACTCATTTTGTCATGCATATTTCCCCTCAGTTCCCCTGTCCCATTACCTTCCTATAGACCCACATTCATAAATCTGCTCATAGACCACAATAAACAGTACATGTAAAATGTTAAATACATGCATCCTTTCATTCCCATGCAGATAATGGCATCATGTCATATTCTCCTAAAACTAAAGTTGGGGGACTGTCCACGAACAGAAAGCTATTATTATGTCATTTAAGGTTCTGTTTAAAACTGTATTGTGAGGGAGAACTTGTTAGCTGACATAAAACACTATAGTGTGATGGGGTTTTGAAAACTATCAGAGTTAAAACCCAGCAGTGCAACGTAAGCCGTGTAAAACCACACACAGTAAAACCACATGGAATTTCACGGCCGTAAAAGTCTCAGATGCCGACTTGTACTCCGCCCAGCTTCTTAAAAAGGATAAGAACAGTTGCAGAATGACTTGTCCAAGTGGCTTTCCCAAGGTGACAAAAGCAGTCAGAATCAGAGTTCTCTTACTTCTTGTCATCAAGACTGTAGTACCCTAACAAAACATCAATCCAGATTTGATTTGATAAAAGTTAAAATATGACTCAATGAAAGTCGCAGGCATTAGCCCATACTGGGTGAGTGAAGGTGCAGCCATCACAGAAATAACACAGACCGATACCGTAACACTCCCCCAACCCAGAAGATCAGCCTGATGAAGCTGAGAAAGGGCGCAGGGAGTTTATACAAAGGAGTTTATATATAGGAATTTAACCTGAAGTTCAACCTGCTTGGATTAGCCTGGTACAAGCCCATCTCCCTCTAGATCCATAAAATCCCCATGACTCCCTCATTTTTCTCTTTTAAAATGCCTAACTGGAGGTAAAACATGAACATGGTAGAAAAATTGAAACACCAGGGAAATGTCTAAGACAAAAAGCACTCCATCTATCCAAAATACCAAAAATTTCTTGTAGGAAAAAAAGCCTTTAAAATAGAACTTTTAAAAACTACATATGGTTTTACATATATATTTACACACACGTATATATGCCTACAAGCACCCTGGTTTGTCTGTCTTCACAGAGACTGCCAGGAGTTCATTCTCACTGACGCTGAACTTCTGGAACCTGAAAATATAGCTAAAATAGCTCACACAACGTAGAAAGGGAAGAAGGAAAATAAGAAGATAAAGGGGTGTTGTAAACTGACCAGCACCTGGCAGACAGATGCTCATCCAATACTTTCTGAATGACTGACCAAATATACGAATGAACGGAGAAACCGGGATATGTTGACACATGTGACATTCGACATATTAAAATATTAACTGATAGGGCCCCAATTCTCCAAAAACCAAGCACCCTTCTTGATCTACGCCATCCAATATGGTAGCTGTTGAACATTTGCGATGTGGTCTCTAAGTGTAAAATATGCACCAGATTTCAAAGACTTAGAATTTTTAAAAGCTGTAAAATATCTCATTGATAATATTTATATTGATTGTGTGTTGAAATGACAATAGTTTAAATATACTGGCTTAAGTAAACCATATTATTAAAATTAAGTCACCTGTTTCCTTTTATTTATTTTTTTTTTCTGCAGCCACAAGTAAACCTTACATTTTACATGGGGCTCACATTACACATTTCTCGGACAGCACTGCTCTTAGACACGGGCACTAGGTCCGTCTTTCCCTGCTCGGTCTCAGCGCAGGATTTTGGAAACAGCAGATGCACAACAAATATGTACCAGGTGAATAGCTGGTTGTGGCATGCAGATAAAGCCATGAGTAGGCCTTGGACCACATGGCAAGAAACCCTTGCCCTGATCCTAGCTTTTTGGACAAGCAGCTGTGTGACCTTGGGCAAGTGATTGAAACTGCCTAGGCCTAGATTTGCTCGTCTTTAAAATGGACATAAAGCAATGTCTTCCTTACAGGAAAACTGCATGGACCAAATGAGATAACGTCTACCAAAATGGGGAAAAGAGATGCCAGGTCCCTCCTGACATCTAAGTTCTAGTATTTTCTACTACAAACAGTCCCAGGAGATACAAGATACAAAAAGCACCGAAAGCACAGGTTAAGAAACTAACAGATGAAATTCCTATATCTAGTATTTTCATTCTGGCGCATGACCGAAAATTGAGACAAAGACAGGTGTAAACAAGATTCTCCTAGGAATGGAAACTTGAACATACATCACTCCCTCTTCACTGCATCTCACCAACCAACCACGGCTGACAAAGGGACTTGCAGATACTTTACTCGAGGAGCCACAGAAAGGCTCAGGAACTGGGAGGAGACAGCCATCTCTGGGTGGCTGACGAAGCAGGAGGGGTGGCCAATTGCCCTGTGCCACCTGGGGTTAACAGCTCTGTGGGAAAATGCATAATCCTGGGGGCCTCATGGGGAAAGTTCCACAGGCCCAAAAACTCTAAGGGTCCTCACTAATTGCGTCAGGCGCAGCGAGGGGGATGAACTTACCTTATTCTACAAGACAGTTGGGGTACCTGGCAAGGGAAATCCAAAGGGCCTTGGGACAGGTGGTGACTTTTTAGCAAACGCCAGGATGGACTTCAGCTATCCCAGCTGGGGTTCTTCCCCAAATCAGAGACTACTGCAAAAAGGGAGACTGCATTGCAGAAAGCATCCTTCAGCAGGAGGCATTTAAGGAGCCTTCAGGAGCCAAAGGCAGAGTGGTTAACCCACAGCAGAGAAAGCAGTCCAACCAGCCCCAGCCCTGAGGCAGAAGAACAGCAGAACAAAAACAGTCCATTTCAAGAGGTCAGTTCTCCCCTCAGCCTCAGCAAGAAACCACAGAAGCCCCAGAAGTGAATGACTTACCATCGGTAAGGCTACCGCACCGTCGAGAGCAAGGAGGGTGCAGTGACTTCCCCTTTGCTACAAGGGTCTGACCCTCCTCCCCTTCTCTAAGGGCTGCTGCTCCCTGTGACGTGGAAACGAGTCATGCTGTGGCCAAGCTCTGGGTTCCTGGGATGTCTGCCCCGTGACTTGCCTCAAAACAGCCCACAGGGCCTGAGCGGCTGCCTTCTCCTCTGACCAGAACACCGACAGACAGGGCGCTAGGCACGGAGCAGAGCCTCCAGAGCACGGCTGTGCAACCGAACCAATGGCAAGTTTTGTTGAAATTCACATTCCCGGACTAACCCCCCTGAGACTCTGGTTCAGCATGTCTGGGTAGGGGCCCACACACATGCACTTGAAACACACTGGAGGGGCAGTGCCAATGCCCAGCCTCACTTGCCAACGGGTGGTCTAGTGAACTCGGGGAATCTTCACTGCCCCTGATTCTGTTTCTTCCACGGGCCTTCTTCATCCCTCTTGTCTGCACGTGGAAAAGAAGGGCAATGGGACCAGACTTGGGGGAGAGCAAGGCAAAGTGGAGAGCTGGAAGGCTCTAGAGTCTAAAGGTCCTCAGTCCAAAGAGAGCTGTTCTTGGTCTTTATGCAAGTCAGTTAACCTCTCTGATCCTCAGTTTTCTTATCTGAGGAATGGCAATAAAACCATCTACCCACTCTGGCTGGTGGGGGGGGCACATAAAGTGCCCACTGCATTACACTTAATAACTGTCACAAAAGCATTCATGTCATTATTAGGTCTTTCAGGGAGGGGAAGGAACAGTGCAGGGCAGCTCTCCATCTCCATATGAGTATCTCTGCAAGAGAAACTGCACATGAAAACAACTGACTTAATCAGGCATAAAGGGAAGGGAAAAAATTAAACTACAACACCGAAAAACTGTAAGAGGAGCCATGGATTGAGGTTACAGGGAGAGGGTCAACATGCACAGAGCACGGAGCTATTCAATAGAGAGGAGACCGGGGACATCAATAGAGATTCACAAAGATTTAGGCACAAGGCTGCAGGAAGATATATTGCAACATTTTTTATAAAAAGGGAAAACTGGCAATAACCTACAGGCATTAAAAAAAATTTTTTTAACATTATGACAAACATATGTTACTTCATTTCAGAAAAAAAAGAGTTCCTTTTTCAATTTAGGAAAAGATTTTGGAATCCACTTGATGAGCTGAAAGCATTTTTAAATATCCAATTGTTTTTCTTTTAAACTCCAGTATAATAATCATATTAGAACATTCATATCAACCAAGGAAAGCCAGATATGGGCCTCTAAATTTTCCCCATGGAAACAAAAGGCAAACACATTTCAATTTTGGGTACCATCAAAACTTTAGAAGTACAAAGAGCACGAGGAGGGATCAAGGGTGGTGAAGGGAAAACAATGCGTGTAAAGAAGCAGGTGAGATCATCAGTGGAACACGATAATATTAGAAGAATTAGGTTTAGAGCTTCCCTTCCCTCTACACCCCCCCCCCCACACACACTGATGAGAACTTTGGAAATAAAATTCAATATCACCTATCACGTCCTTTCCCACACAGACTAAAAACCTATTTTTATATTCCAGTGAGATTTGCAGCAAAGAACAGAGCTCCAGTAAAAAGAGGAAATAATTTCTGTACTGTACCTAGGTTTTTCTCACTTCCTTATTTTAAAATAATCACCCAACAAAGCAAAAACCAAATCCAGAACAACCGTGTTTGATGCAGTGGGTAGATATATCACTGCAGACATTCTGGAAGCACACAAAGTCAGCTCAAGTGTTCGAAGCAATTTGCCATCTTCTTGGGAAACTTCTAATGATATGTTATAGTACTGGGGGCTGGAACAAAGCTTCCAAATCATGGGGTCCAACCCCATCATTTCACAGATGAAGATCTTGGGAAACAAACTGGCTGCTCCAACACACTAAAGGCTCTAATTAAAACATCTGCTCAATTTTAAGGTGGCTGACAAATTTGGAGAGGGGTTGGGAAATAAGATAAAACCTCCCAAACACTTTTTTTAGTGGAATAGTAATGATGATCAGCGGGCCCATTAAATGAAGAAGCAGTGAGGATTTTGATGGAAGTGGATCCCCACTCCACTGTCAGGACCACTTACATCTGGAAAACAGACATTAAAAGTTACCAGAGTTCACACATCCCATCTGTGAGGAGGGGCAGCGAAAGAGAACTCAGGAGCTCTGCCCTGAAGCCTATGGGTCTAAGTACTGAACACCGACCTAATTTTATACTTAAACTGACAGGTATCCGGGAGTTGCCCTGATGTAATGGTGTTTCTATTTACAGAGAAGTGGAGATTTGAGAAAATGGTCCGTGCACAACGGAGGGACATGACCACTGACCTGGCAAAGGAGGGGGGGGCTCACCCCCTTGCTCACATACTCAATGGCTCCTTGACCAGCAGAGCATCACTTGGACACTTGTTAGAAATGCAGAATGGTGGGCCCCAGACCTAGAGTCAGAATGACTCCTGACAAAACCCCCATGTCCTCCTGCACACGTTAAGTTTGAGAATTGCTTATTTAGATACTGTACGGGCAAAAGAAGTCTAACTGACTACCTATAACCCCATTTAATCTAAGTTTCTAGAATAATTACCTTATTACCAGCTCTGCTCTCTAAAGCTTTTGATCTCTAAGCCTTCCTTTAAATTCTAAATGGTCTATATTTTAGCCTAAATTTCAAATAGTCTCAGCGGATATCCTAGTAAGTAGTCATGTTTTTTCAAAAGGCACACATGCTGGGAGTTTTACCATTTTTAAGGATTACATTTTCAGGATTATAAATTGAGGTCTTTTTTTTTTTTCCCTGCTGTTTTCTGCTGAGGTCACAGTAAAAACATGACCAGTATTTCTTTAGGGGAAGGTTAGAAACCCCAGGGAGACCTAGTGAAGGAAGAAGACTAGATTCAGAAAAGAAATGTGTTCCTAGTGCAAAAGAGGAATTTCATGTAAGGGACTTTTATGGTCAAGAGGCTTTGAAAATCACATGGTCCAGCCATGGTTCCAAAGCTGAATCCCTTTAGATCACATCTGCAGTCTCCACTCACATACTCCCAGTGATGTGGGACTCGCCACCTCCAAAGGCAACCCATTTCATCTTTGCACAGTCTAATTGTTAGAAAGGTTTCCTGAAATTTCTCTCCCTATAGCTTTCAACAGCCCTACAATCAGTAACCTCATAATTATTGTCCCTACCATTTGTTTAACCCCATTATCAATTTTCCATTACAGTTCCCACTGGGATTTTTTTTTCTTAACACAGAAAGTCAAAGATACACGTTTCATACATTTTTATTTCCATGAGAGCAGGATATCTGTAGTAGAGGAATGTATGAAAATTTTATTTCTTGCTTTTATTTTGAGGCCCCTTAGGAAAACCTTATGTGTACAAAAGAAGTATTAAAGTATTTGGGGGTGCTTGGGTGGCTCAGACAGTTAAGCGTCCAACTCTTGATTTTAGCTCAGGTCATGGTCTCATAGTTTGTGAGATCAAGCCCCATGCTGGGATTGATGCCGACAGCACGGAGTCTGCTTGGGGTCCTCTCTATCCCCCTCTCTCTGCCCCTCACCCACTCACACTTGCATGCATTCTCTCTCTCAAAAATAAAGAAACATTTAAAATAAAATAAACGATCACAAGTTATAGAGAACGTTAACTAAGGACATAATTATAAAATAAGAAACCTAGCTTGGGATAGTACTGTTCTTCAACATTGTTTTAATGGCAAGCTTCCCGAGAGTCAAAGCAGGTATGAAATGGGATAAGAAGGTGAATGCTTCAAAAATGTTTGAGACTTATGGGCGCCTGGGTGGCTCAGTCAGTTAAGTGTCTGACTTCAGCTTAGGTTATGATCTCATGGTTTGTGGGTTCGAGCCTTACATCAGGCTCTGTGCTGACACTAAAAGACTAAAGCCTGCTCCAGATTCTGTGTCTCCCTCTCTCTCTGTCCCTCTCCCACTCACCTCTCTCTCAAAATAAACATGAAAAAAAAATGTCTGAGACTCTTTGGCCTTGGGGAGTCCCAGACTATTAACCCTGGAAAGTATCTTAGATCAACTCTAATTCTGCCATTTCTCTGCTGCTTACAGAGAAGGAAAGTGAAAGCCAAAGAGGTTAAGTGACTTGCCCGATATTGGGCATCCAGTTAGCGACAGAGCCAGGCAATGCGGTGTCCCTACCCCTGTTCAATGTCCTGTCAGGACACTGCCAGACTCTGAGTCTTGAGTGTGTTAAGAAAGCTTTCCCAGCATAAAAATCAGAGCTCCATATTATTCGGCCATGCAAAGGGCTAATGGACCTGAAAAGCAAGCCCAAGCATGCCACACACACAGGATACCTCAAATCCCAAAGTCCACACGTCTATCACCAGGTCAGAAAGTTATACGGGAGCCATAAGCCATCCTACTTCTTTCTCTTCCTTAGAATCCCACTTGTCCCTCCATATCCGTTGATTCTGAACCACAGAGTTGCCACTAAGAAGCTTATTTTAATCTCCCATTAAAATAATCTCTTTCTGATGACAGGTTACTTGTTCTCAGAACAGAAACACCACTGTGAAACACGTCATTCTTCCTGAAGCACTTAGAACGAAAGGTTCAGAGCATACTGAGCCAGAGTCATTAGTAAAAAGTAAATGATTACGGGCAATCAATTCCAGACACTAAACACAGGATGCATTCAAACAATATTAAAAGAATCCTTTTCATCATGTAGTTTTTAAAATAACACAACTGGAATCTTTTATATCTTTCTTTCTTTTTAAGTAAGTTATTTATTTATTTATTTATTTATTTATAGACACAATGAGAGTTGGGGAGGGGCAGAGAAAGAGAGGGAGAAAGACAGAATCCCAGCAGGCTCCGCGCTAGCAGATGCAGGGCCCGAACCCATGGAGCCATGAGACCAGGAGCTGAAACCTAGAGCCAGATGGGCAACCGACTGAGCCATCCAGGCATCCCACCACTGGAATATGCTAAAGAATGCGCTGTTTGGTCATGCAACGGGAGGTGCCAGTACGGCGACAGCACCTCCCCGGAGCTCTGAATGACCGGCCAGCCCACGAGGTCATCATGGAACACTGCAGTGACATAGCACATCCACAGAAACAGCTTCTTGTGTTTTAGTTCTTTGTAAGGTTAGGCAGATCACAACTCCCTCAAAGCAAGGACATGCAATCATGCAAGATTGAACTATGTGCTTTTTCTGTCATTGTGTCCTTCTTAAGTCAAGAAAAAGCAAACCCTAGAAGAATTAGTTATCCAGGTCCCTGGCATTTCGGGTGAGACATCTTCTATGTTAACACTAATCATATTACAAATTAGCCAGGATCCCACTATGCTAAGAGCTCTATTTATTGGTTTAAAGCAAGCAGCATAGTCTGGATATAAGTTATCTAGGAAGCTATATTAGCTTTTTTAAGGTCACTGAGTATTAGCGAATTCTTGATTCAGTTCATTGAATGAGATGGAGTGGATGAGCCAAGTTAATGCCCAAGTCACAGCAGGGATAACTGAGCATCATTAAATCAGCCCATAATCTTCCAGGCTTCTTTGCTGGCATCAGGTACAGGCGATCTCAAGTGGCAAGAGACCACAGATAAACACATAGCCCACTCATAGCCCACAGTGAGGCCAAAATAGAAAACAAAAGAGGAAGAAGAGCTGTGACAGGCCTCCATCCCAGAGCACGTCTTCCGTTACTGTTAATTGGTATGTCACACTTCCTGGGGCCACTGAAATCATCAGCCCCCACAGAGAGCATCGGAATTTTCCCACTTTAAAAGGAGAAACAGGGCAAAAGACAGAAGCTAGGCTATCGGGAAACTGAGAAGGGCATTTATACACATGTTCGCCAAAGTGGCACATTTTCAACAAAAATCTTAGGTCAGTGATGATAAAATGGAACTGGTTTACAAGCAGGAAGTCTGCATCATCTGAAATGCCTGGGGGGAGGGGCGCTGGACTGGTCATTGCTTTCAGGCTTGCTTATGTTCACTTGAGAGGCCGCCCTTACCTTCCGAAATGGCCTTCTTTACAGCCGCCACGTAGGTCTCAGGCTCGTCCTCGCAGGTGAGCTCCTGCCAGTGCGCCCAGTCTGGGAAGTAGTCCAGGAAGTCCTCACTGTCCTGCACCCCACAGAGCAACCGCACCACGCGGTGCGGGGGGTGGAGGGCCCTCTGCAGCAGGGGCAGCAGGGCCGGCTGGCAGAAGCACTGCACCAGCCCCGAGGACAGCAGCACCACCACACAGCGGGGGCTGAGGAAGAGGTTCAGGTCCTTGGCCGAGAAGGAGGTCTCGGGACTCAGCCTGTAAGTCAGCATCTTCTGGCCACGGACCTGCCGACTGGACAGAAAGAGGTCCTGGAGGTACTGGCACCATTCCTCGGCATCGGGGCTGTAGACGATGAGGATGTCGCATCTTCCAACCACCCCTGAGCAAGAACGAGGCACAGAAGCATGTTAACACACCTGCTCCTTCGAGGGCTCCTGTCAACTGTGAGATAAACCACCCAGACTGGGGTCCTGGCACCCACAGCCTTTCACAGTCTGCCCCTGGCATGCCTGCCAAGCCTCTTTCCCTACTTATAGCCTGTGGTCCAGCCACAGCAGTCTCCCTGTCTTTGCCCGAACATGCCATGCCTTTTCAGATCTTTACATAAGGGTCAGTTTTGCTGCCTGCTCCTCCACCCACAGCTGCTGCAGTATATGATGGTGGTGACAAGGACTACGACAGCAGCAGCAAGCTCTTTACACAGGGCTTCCTATGTTCCAGATGCTCTTCTAGCACCCTGCCAAGCAAACTCACTTAATCATCAGAGCAACCTTATAAGGTAGGTAATACCATTAGCCCCTTTTTAAAGATGAAAAAACTGAGGTGTGGCAGGTTACCTAATTTACCCAAGATTCACAGCGGCAGAGTCAGAACTTGAACTCAGACAGTCTGTCCAAAGAACCTGGCTCTTTCCTAAGGACAGTGGTTATACACACAGGTATGCGATCAGGTGGCCAGAGCTAGCATTCTGGCCCTGTGAATCACTAGCTGTATAAGCTTGGGCAGGTTACTTAAAGATGCTAAACCTGAGTTTACTCATCGGAAAATGGAAATACAGTGGCAATCCTTACCGGTGTTTTGTGAGAATTACATTAGGTATTTGAGATAAAGTGTGAAGCGCAGTGCCTAGCATGTGGTAAACCCTCAATCATTGGCACCTGGTGTCATCACCCTCACATTAATAGAAACAATGTGTTAATGTAAACAGCGATTGTGCATGAATTCATGCTTTGATCCACCTAATACCGTTTGTAAAGTGTCCCTCACCATACCTGCTCTGTGACATGGGCCTTCTTCTTCTCATAAAGCATAAATGCCAGAAACAGAGCCCAAAGTCTCAGAGAAGCAGTGAGTTAAAAAGCTTTTGGGAATCACTTGGCCCAAACTCCTCAGTTACAGATGAAAGAAACATTTCATCTGGGACAATGAAGGGACTTGCTTCAATTTACACTCAGCCTATTGGTCACAAAGCCGGGATTGAACCTCAGGTTGTCCCCTGTCCCGTCCTCTCATCTGTCCCTCTAACAGGGATTCTGTCAAGAATCCTACGAGTCTTAAAGCATATCTTCCACTTGCCCAAAGTTCAAAGAAGCTCAGCTCTTCGGAGAACCATTACTGTTGAGAAGCCTCATCACCCACTAACTCAACAAACCACTCTCCGTGATCAGGAAGGGGCGAGCTCAGAGGGATCTCCGGGCATCAGCCATACAATATGATAAGATATAAAACAATACGACAGGGCTCCGTCCTCCCACTCAGGGAAGGAAGCTGCTGAAGTCTGGTGAAGCTTGGGATCATCTAAGTTGTGGATTATCACACACACTGCCCGTGGGCCACATTTCACCGAGTGGTTCCTGGCAGGAAGGTCAGAGGCGGGGCTGGGGCAAGACCTAAGGCTCTCAGCTCTGAAAACACCACAGGGGGACTCCCTTGTCCTGTCCCAATGAGCCCCATATTCAAAGTAAAAACAATGACACATAATATGGAATCCAACACTGTTCTGATTTCCCCAGGGGTAATACTACCAAAAATTTTTAAATAACAAATTTTTTAAAGTTTGGAGTTTCTTTTTAGAGTGTCTTCTTTGCTGGAGCCCTAATCCAGTGCTAATATAAAGCCCAATGGGCTCTCAATAGGAGCACACTGATCAGCCAGGGAGTACTTTTTAAGGGAGGTGTGTAAATTTTAAAAGAAGTCAGTTTTAGGGGCGCCTGGGTGGCTCAGTCGGTTGAGTGTCCGGCTTCGGCTCAGATCATGATCTCATGGTTCATGGGTTCGAGCCCTGTATCAGGCTCTATGCTGACAGCTAGCTCAGAGCCTGGAGCCTGCTTCAGATTCTGTGTCTCTCACTCTATCTGACCCTCCCCTGCTCACACTGTCTCTCTCTCAAAAATAAATAAAACATTAAAAAAATTTTAAGTCGGTTTTAGAAGGCAATATGAAAAGCAAAAGGGCAGTCAGCAATTCTGACAACACCACAGACTTTTATGGCTCTATCGAAAACTCAGTTCTAAGCATTGTCTATTTTCTCAAAACCATCCATTGTAGGAATGCTTGCACTGGTCCCAAAGCTTAAGCAAACTTTACTGTATACACAAAACTTTTAATGTATAGAAGGCAGTGTTTCAGACTTCCATAAAATAAAATCTTTGCTGATTGATCCTTTTTTTTTCCTGTGTAACATAGCTCTTTGTACCTCAATGGAGAAATAATTTCAGGACTATGGAAGGAACAATATTTGCAAAGTGGCAGAATCACAGAACTCACCCTGAGAAAAGTAGATGTAAGGAATCATGATGCTTTTACCTTCTTTCTGACCATCTTTTCTATATGATTGATTTCTCCTCAGAGATAAATGTTCTTCTAAAGGTAGAGGCGCGTGAGTGCCTCAGTTGGTTGAGCATCCTACTTCAGCTCAGGTCAGGATCTCACACCATGTGAGTTCGAGCCCCACATAGGGCTCTGTGCTGATAGCTCAGAGCCTGGAGCCTGCTTCAGACTCAGTGTCTCCCTCTCTCTCTGCCCCTCCCCCACCCGCATTCCATCTGTCCGTCTGCCTGTCTGTCTCTCTCTCAAATATAAACATTTAAAAAATTATTTTTAATATTATTCTAAATGTAAAGTGTTACTGCATGAGTGTGCGTGAGCTTGGTCCACCAGGTAGGCAGTGTATGAGACTTTACATTGTATTATAACAGCAAGGTTGCAATGCTAGTGATGCTGCACTCAGAATTCAGTTAAAAGTGCAAAACTAGGGGTGCCTGGGTGGCTCAGTTGGTTAAGCATCCAACTTCAGCTCAGGTCATGATCCCACAGTTCCTGAATTCAAGCCTCGCGTCGGGCTCTGTGCTGACAGCTAGCTCAGAGCCTGGGGCCTACTTCGGATTCTGTGTCTCCCTCTTTCTCTCTGCCCCTCACCTGCTCATGCTCTGTCTCTCTTTCTCACTCAAAAATAAACATTAAAAAATATATTTTTTAAAAAGTGCAAAACTAAAAAGCAGTAGCCATGAATACCCCTCCCCCACCCACACAGACACATATACCAGCAAATATTATGTCAACAATTTCTACAAATGGGCTAGAAGGAGAATAAGATCTCAGATAGGGTGGCTGTGGTCCCATACAGTAGCAAAGAAGCCATTGGTGATGTTTCCAATAGACTGTAAGGAAATAAGGAAGGAGAATTCTGAGAACATAATCAGTACTCCAGATGGCAACTCAGCTCTTGCTTGGAGCACTGACTGACTCCGCAGGAAAGCAGCCCCTCTCTAATGACCCGACCACGGGCCCATGAGCGACGTATGCCACTACTGTGAGGAGACAGTGACCCAAAGGAAACCAACGATTTCAAATGACAAGTTCTGGGGTCTGAAGGAACAAGTATTCTTTACACCCTGGGTCCTGCCTCCCCATCACCGGCTCCTCTGTTAACAGCATGATGCAGGCTAAAGACCTCTAGTCATTAAGGAAAGCGTAAATATTAATAATGAGGGAAACTGGGTGTGGAGGATATGAGAACTGTACTACCTTCACAGTTTTTCAATAAATCCAAAACATCTAAAACAAACATTTTTAAATACAATTTAAATTTAAAAAGTACTTAAGGGGTTAGGCTCTGCTATATGGAAAACATATAGAAAATGTCTCATTCCTGGGATTCTGGTGTTATGTTTGCCCCCCCCCCCCCCCGCTCACACACACATACAAACACACTGCTCTGAGCAAAAGTACATGACAAGGAAGTGGTTAGTGCTTCAGACTCATTAATATCACAGCCTACTTGGTCACCCACTTACGGTGTGACTTGAGACCCGTATACGAAGTCTAAGTAAATTTGGCTCGAGGTCAGTGGGAACAATGAAATCTATTGCCTTCTTCAATTTTGTTCCGCTGCTGAAACTGAAGCTGGGGAAATTCTAAAAAAAGTTCCAAAGTGGAAGTTAAAGTTCCTCCATAATGTGCTAGATAACAACACAGGACCAAACACTGTATCAGCAACTCTCTCCTGTACAAGGGACACCCTTTCTTCTAGAATAATTCCCTTCCTGTAACCGTAGGTCACTTCCTCATATGGGCCGAATCAATTCTTTCAGCTTGGTTTGTTTATTATGAGAAATTAAATACATAGACCAACAGGGGTCCATAAATCCTAAACAGGGATGCCTGGGAGGCTCAGTCTGTTAAGCGTCTGACTTGGTTTTGGCTCAGGTCATGATCTCGTGGTTTTGTGGGTTCGCACGCCACGTTGGGCTCTGTGCTGACAGCGGAAAGTCTGTTTGGGATTCTCTCTCTCTCTCTCTCTCTCTCTCTCTCTCTCTCTCCCTCCCCCTCTACCTCTCTCCCCCCCCACTTGCACTGTCTCTGTCTCTCTCAAATAAACTTTAAGAAAATATTTTTTAAAAAAGAAAAAGATATACAGTGACTGAAAGAGAGGCTCCTTAGAAAGATCCAGAATCCACCTGAGAAAAGAATAGGGAGGAAGTTCCAGGGAGCTTTTTGAATTGCCCAGCCCAGCCCAGCCCATTTTAGTCTGTAGGTGACTCTGGCTCCCCATTCATCTGTCTTAATAAGCACCTTACCGGAGAGGGATGTGAGCTACAAAGGTCACTAGGAGAAGGAGGGATCTAGGTAATGACTCATGTGAGGCACTTCCAGACCGTGAAGGTTTCAAGTTTAGAGACTTGACGGGAGTATTAAGGGACCTCAGGAATCAGATGGGAGTTAAAATCACAAAAAATTAAAGGTGCCTTCAATCCCTATTATCTACTAAGTCTAGGAATGGTAGAAAAATCTGGAGATAAGAGAAGCCTCAGAGAAAAAGAGCAGGAAAAGGTATGCAAGCTTTCTTCAAATATCTGGAGGCTGACACATGGAGGAAAGGATTCTGGTCTTCACTCAGCCACAGACTTGGTCACTTGGGAAGGTCACTCATGGCCTCTTTGTCTCCTCCCTCTCAGGTGTAAATGCAAGAGAGGCCATCAGGAGCATAGAGAATATTCCAGGGTAGGCTGATTCCATTTCATTTTATCTTGCCTCTCAAGCTCTTTCAAAAACAAGAAGCCAAGATTCTCCTCGATTTCAGCAATCAAAGATGTCTTTCAAAAAATAAAATCCTGGGGCACCTGTGTGCCTCAGTCGGTTAAGCATCTGACTTCAGCTTAGGTCATGGTCTCACAGTTCATGAGTTCCAGCCCCGCGTCGGGCTCTGTGTCTCCTTTTCTCTCTGCCCCTCTCCCGCTGGCCCTCTCTCCCTCTCTCTCGCCCCCTCTCTCTCTCAAAAATAAAAATTAAAAATTTTTTATTAAAAAAACAAAATAAAATACTAATGCTTACCCTTCAGTAGAAGGGAATTTTAAAAGATGACACACTTCAGGATTGTTGTGCTGAGACATGCTAAAACTTGGATGAACCTTGAAAATGCTACTTCTGTGAAAGAAAACACAAAAGACTACATACTCTATGATCTTATTCATACAGAAGTCCTGGGCAGGGAAATCTACTGAGACAGAAGATAAAACATAGGGCTGGGCAGGAGGAGGGAACAGGAGGGTGATAGCTAAAGCCTACGGAGTTTCCTTCTCTCTTTTTTAAAATTTCTATTTCATAATGTATCCCTCCCTCACTCATTTCTCAAAATGAATTTCTTTTTGAGGTGATGAAAATGTTCTAAAATTGGCCAGGATGATGTTTGCACATATCTGTATAGATACTAAAAAGCCACTGAACTGTACACTTTTTGTTTGTTTTGTGTTTAACTGTATACTTTACGTGGGAAAATTGTATGGTATGTGAATAATATCTAATAAAACTGTTTAAACTAAAAAGGAGGAGGAGAAAGAGGAGGGGAAGAGGAGAGGCAGGAAGAGGACAAGCAGCAGAAGACCACATGGAAGAGTGCCCAGGATGACTCCAAATCCTAAAACATTTTGGCAAGAGGTAGTCAGTCTCACTGCCACCAGGTACCTCCAGACCTCAGAGAGCCCCAGGGACCCCAGAGGCCTGACTCCCACTCACGGCACCTGAAGTGGGGTCTCACCACAGAGAGTGCTCACAGCAAGAGTCGGACAGCCCTAACCATCGCAGATGTCTGCAGAAGCCACTACAGAGCCCGTAAATAGCCCCGGGTTTGGCCACTGGGTTAGAGTCCCCATCTTCTAGCCCCTTTGGCCAAGCCCAACTGGAATCACGCACACAGGACCCTGGAAGCAGATGTTCTCTGTCTCCTCTGTCCAAAGGCTCTCTCGGTTTACTGTTTCTTGGACTTAACAGCCCAGTGCCTGTTCTCAGCCATGGAAGGAGGTGGGAGTTTCACCGGCCTCATCTCCTCCTTCTCCCCAATCACCCACCTATTCCACCACTTGCTCTCTGTTCCTTAAATACACCCTATATCCCCATTTATTGATCCTCTGAATGGGGCACTCTTCCCCCATGTGACCCCTCCTTTCAGATCTTTGCTCAAGTGTCCCTTTCTCCATAAGGCCTAACCTGGCTACTTCATTTAAAATTATAAACCGAACCCTCTTGACCCCCTCTACTGTTTTCCCACTGCACTTAATCATATCATGTGCTTTCCTTATTAAGTGTATGGTCTGCCTTTCCCCAGTGTTCTCTAAGCTTCGTGGGAAAACGACTTATGTCAATTTTGATTACCTGACACCTAGAACAGTGCCTAGAAACAGTAAACATGCAACAAATATGTGTTGAATGAATGAATTTCCTCTAGATAACTCTGCTTCAGCTTTCAAATGTAACTGTGGGCTATGACCTCACTATTACCACAATACAGCTTCTTCTAACCTCCAGAGCCCCAGTTGAGAGTCAGAAGGCTAAAACCTAGCTACTTTCCCATTCTCTTTAAAGAATGAGCCTAGGGGCACCTGGGTGGCTCAGTTGGGTAAGCATCTGACTTCAGCTCAGGTCATGATCTTGTGGTTCGTGGGTTCGAGCCCTGCATCAGATTCTGTGCTGACAGCTCAGAGCCTGGAGCCTGTTTCAGATTCTGTGTCTCCCTCTCTCTCTCTGCCCCTCCCTTGTTCACACTATGTCTCTGTCTCAAAAATAAATAAACATTAAAAAAATTTTTTTTAAAGAATGAGCCTATATTACCAGTCTAATAGAACTGTTACCATTGGCCTTCTCTACTGCTTCCAAAGCACCATTAATTAGAAGGCTGAACCTCAGGGGATATGGGGAGAGCTGGCTCTTCATTCTAGCATCTGTTCACATTCTTCAAGAACACTATCTTCTCCTGCTGACTAGATTTTAGTTTTCAAGAGGATTTTATATCCTGTTTATACATGTTATCTCTACTGAAACATCATAAGGGGAGCCTGGGTGGCTCAGTCGGTTAAGCATCCAACTTTGGCTCAGGTCATGATCTCAGTTTGTGGGTTCGAGCCCCGCATCAGGCTCTGTGCTAACAGTTCAGAGCCTGGAGCCTGCTTCAGATTCTGTGTTTCCTTCTCTCTCTGCCCCTCCCCCACATGTTCTGTTTCTCTCTCAAACAAAATAAAAAATAAACATGAAAAAAGAAAAATTAAAACATCATAAAATGGGCACACACAAAAATTTGCAAAAATTTGCAAACACAGTAACTCTAGTTTTCTCATCTAATAATTCACTGTTTACTTACTGATTTCCTGCGCAAGACTGTAAACTCCCTGAGAGCAGAAACTAGGCTGTCCTGGTCACCACTGAGAACACACTTAGCTGCACAATAACCATTACAGTGAATAGTGATACAGTCCTTAGTTGTCCCTATTATTATCATCGCTCCGTGGTTTGTCCTGGATATAAGAGAGTGAGTAGCACTGGCAAGTGTACACACCCATTAATGAGACAAGAACCCAAGACTAATCGAAAATGACTCCTGGCACCTTTCCACGGGTAGATTACCCGGTGGCCTCCACTTTTCCCCATTCCCCAAAGTTTTGCAAAGAAATAAGAAAGGTAAAGCTAAAGGAATGGTGTTCCTAGGTTCCTATCAAAATTCTAGCCGAAAAACAAAGCTAGGAAGGGCAGAGAGGAAGCGGGCTCGGGAAAGTGGCCCAAGGGCCATCTTCGATCACACAGCGTCCTCCAGGGACTGCCCGAGCGCCCCCTATTGGTCCGATGCGGCCCTAAGCGTAGCATTTCCCAGGCGTTGACAACGCGGCTCTCCGCCTTGTTTCTACCGGACCCGGGTTCACACAGCTGGAAGAACAGGGGAAACGACCCTCAGAAGCAACTAGAGCCAGTGACGGAGGGAGAAAAGGAGACTTAGAAGACAGGAGAGGAGAGGTGCAGATAAGGACTGGAGAGAATCGCGCGACAAGCCGGGAGGGGGGACGTGGGAAAGCTGCGACGGGGCGTGCGCCGGGAAAGCGGGAAAGAGCAGAAAGCACGCGGGAAAGAGCAGAAGGCACACAGTCCCGCGCCGAAGACGCAGAGCGGGCGCCGGGAGCGCCCGAGAGCTGCGCGGGGCGAGACGGCCGGCCAGCGGGGAGGCTCGGGCGCAGGGCCC
>NC_043701.1:156113926-156205843 GCF_006229205.1 Suricata suricatta
CCACAGGACCCGCCCCGCCTGCCGGCCTCGGCCCGCGGCACCTGCACCCGCGGCCGTTGGGGAGGGGAAGTGAGAACCCCCCACCCCACCCTGGCGGGGTCCCGGGCCTGCTCCCCGCACGGCCCTCGCTGCTCTGTCGCCAGGAGGTAGGGGGCGTCGTGCCACGTGCGCCCCACTCCCGGCGAAACCAGCCCGGGCGGGCCACCAAAGGGTAGCCTGAGGTGGAGAGGGTGTTGGTGGGGGTCGGGGGAGAGGGGAAGGTAGACATGCCTCTGTGACCTGGGGCGGGGGTGTATCTCACCAGAGCTGGCCAAGCGTCTCCCCATCCCCTGGGGCTTTCTCCCTGAGCCCCCACGGGGCAGGAAAGGGGAGGGCGCAGGAAGGGGAAGAGGCGCCTTCCCTGGCACCTGGCTCTGGTGCTCGGCGGCGTTGCCCTTGATTACCCTCCAGTGACTTTTTTGTAATTCCTTGGACCTGGTCTCCTGGTATCACATAAGCATTCGTGATTATCTCCTATGGTAAATGTATGATACAGTTACTGTCTTCCATGGCTTCGGGATGGCACCTATTGCGGTCTTAATGTTTGAGCTGAAGAAATAAGCCAAAGGCCTTGCGCAGAGGCCCACAGGGAGTCAATGCTCCTGGAGGTTCCAGCAGGCCTGTGTCCAGATCTAGAGCTCTCCAGCCTAGCACTCTCTTGCCTGCTCTTTGCTCTCCTCCCTTTGGCTGCTCCTATAACTGATCTGAACCCTTGGAGTTCTGTGCCCTTGGAGTCCTCAAAAATGCAGAATCCAGAAGACAGATGGAGACAGCAGAGATGAGGGAACGGTAGGACTCAAGTATAGGTGGAAATAAATGAAATGCGTTTAGGAATGGAAATAGGGCTGAGGCCTATAATTTTTTACTGCTGCCATAACAAATCACCACAAAGTTAGTCGCTTAAAATAACACAAATTTATTATTTTACTGCTCTGGCTTTCTGAAGTCACACAGGAGTCCTACTGAGCTAAAATCAAGGTATCAGCAGCAGGGCTGGGTTCCTTTGTAGAGGCTCTAGAAGAGAATCCATTTCCTTGCCTTTTTCGACTTCCTGAATCTAGCCACATTCCTTGGCTCATGGCTCTCTTCCTCTATCCTCAAAACCAGAAATATAACATCTCTTTGACCAAGTTAGGATATCACATCTCTCTCTGACTCTCTTACCACCTCCCTTTTTTACTCTAAGGACATTGATCCCACCCAGATAATCCAGGAAAATCTCAGTTTTTTAAAGGAGACTTACAACCTTAATCTCCTTTGCCCTGTAAATAACATATTCAAGCATGCTGGGGCAAGGACATGGACATCTTTGATGGGCCATTACTCAGCCTACCACAGGCCTCAAATTCTGAAAGAGGAAATGAGCTCCAAACCTGCTAAACCTCGCACCTGTTCCCCATGTTCAGGACTTTTCTGGCCTCCAGATCAGGTTAGCCTCCCCTCCTCCCCCTCCTTCTCCCTCCCATCATGCACTGTCACAGCCCTGTACTGTTCTTTTGTAGAATTATGTAGCTATTTTTCTGCAATTACTTATGTTAATTTGTGTCTCCACCATTCAACTCTAAGCCTCTCAGAGGCAGAATCCAAGTCTGTCTTTTTCACCATGGGACTTCTAGCACTTGGAGCCAACTCTGGCACAGAGGATATTAATACACGCAGAAAGTATCTGAATGAGCCGATTACTGAATATGGCCAGGAAAGCCTTAAATTTGAGGCCCAAAGATAGAAAGGAATTTTAAGGCACTGAAAATTACTGAACTTGGAGGAGGGAAATATAAGATGTCAAAAAATAGGCTGTACCTAATAAAAGCCATCAGAGTAAAGAAAATGATGAGCTGAAGTTTGGAAATGCTGAGTTTGAGGTGCCCATGGGATGCCTAGGGGCTCTGTCATTGCAGGAGAGATGAGTGCCCAGGACAAGCCAGGATGTCAAATACCCCTGGAGTGCAGGTGCATGAGTGGATGGGGGCGAGGAGATAAAGAGCAAGAGCCTGGCCTGAAGGGCAGAACTTGGGGAAAGGGCCAGGCTCAGGGACCACAGGAGACTAGAGTAACCAGAGAGGTGGGATAAGAGGCAGAACCAAATAAGCAGGAGGCCAAGGAAGAGGTTTTTAAGAAGGTTGTCAACAATGTGGATCACTGTGAGGGGTCTGGGAGGATGAGGTCTAATGAAAAGATCTTTAAAGTCCCCTGGCTCCTCATGTGGGCACAGTGAGGGCATTCCAGCTCACAAAATGCTAAGACTCTACAGTTCTCTTTGGAGAACCTCACCTGAACACTGTCTACCTGTCCTGAACCTTCCTTCACTCTTCACAAGCCTGTGAACCTGGCTAGTTTATATTTCTCTTTGGAGTCATTCCTACTGAGGGCATATTTGCCCATTTGAGGTCATTTCCTCTGACACCCCCTGCTATCCAAATGCATGGTCCTCCTTCCAGCTCCAGATGTTAGGGAGTGAAGGCCCTTTCCTGCTTCCTAACCAAGAGGGTCTGCACAACTTTGAACTGAAGGAATACTTCTATACTTCTTATGATTCTTTGAGGCCGTCCATCAGCTGTGGGTAAGGTCTCTGGTGCTAGGTCAGTAGTCCAGACTCTGAACACTCCCACTGCTACCCAGCACTGTCCTCTGGCATTTGGCTGGAAAGGGGACTTAGAGGCCAAAATTCCCTCAAGGTGTCAGTCCCTGATACTGGCAATTCCACCTGATTCCTCTGTAGAGCAGGTGGGGTTGAGATGGGGGAAGTGGTATGTCTTTTTGCAGCTCCCTTTGACAGTTTTTACGGAAAGTGGAGGGGAGGGCAGTTGCCCCCTCTGAAAGGCCAAGCTCTGCAGTCAGTGTCTCAGCACGGATGGCTCTTAGATGGCTTCTGGGCAGAATGGAGACCTGCACATGACTGCCACCTTACCCTCTTGTGGGCTTGGTAAAGAGAAGAGGTCAGAGAGATGAGTATGTATTATCTAAAGAACAGAAAGATGAGGAATGGGGAAGAAACCCCTGTTTCTTACATCTTCAAGATGTTGTTTCCTAATCTCTCAGGCCTGAGGACAGAGCCTTTTACTTTGGTTGACAAGACCTCCCTTACTAGGACAGAAGGTGGAGATGGAGGAGTCTACTGCAGCAGATACTTTTAATTCATCTTAATTCTCTTAACTATCCTATGAGGAAGATACTAATAGTATACCTGTTTTATAGATTAGAAAGTTAAATATCTTTCCCCAAGGCACACAGCTAGAACATTGCTGAGTTGAGTTCTGAACCCAAACAGCCTGGCTCCAGAGTCCACGTTTCTGCCTCCTAGAGTATGTGGTAAGCACTTGAAGCAGGCCCTGCTGTGATCCGAAGAGCCACGCAAGTCACTGGCCTGTGTTGGCATCACCTCCTGTTGCAGGTGGGCAGGCAATAACTCTGTTACCTGCGAATTCCCCCTGCTCGGCCAGGAGTGCCTTATGCTCATGAAACCCCAGCCCTCAGGAAAGACCCGTGCTTGGAATTCCCCTGGCATCCCCTACTTCCCTGTTCCCCTCCCTGTCTGTGTCCCATCACACCTTCAGCCCCTGGGGGGCAGGCTGTGTCTCTTCACTGCATTTCCAGCACCTCATTCAGGTGCAGCACACAGCAGGTGTTCAATAAGCATTGCTTATTTTTAAATCAAGGCCAACCTGCTCGTTTTACAGCTAAAGGCACTGATCACATAGCTTAAGTGACCTGCTCACAGTCCCACAACCTTCTTCTGAGAGGCTCATTCCTTGCTTTGTTCAAGAGTTCAGAGAGACTCTGCACATTCATACACGCAGGGTGGAGGATGTGAAGGCTGAATTACATGGTACAGGCTGGTGGGCCATCACAGGTGGGGACAGGGAGAAAGAGTTCCAGGGTGCCAGGTCCCTGGTTTATTAGCCTTGTCAACACCCTGGATTTATAGACTGCTGTCATTTCTACCTGCTCAAGACAGTTTGAGCCCAGCCTGGTGGGCTGATAGTCTCCAGTAAAGACTACCTGGAGACTTTTGTAGCTTTTTAGGACTAGGTAGCTTTGCAGATGAAACTTAGAAGCCTACCCTCTTCAAGAGGGAGGCCTCCTTCCCTAATCACCAAAATGGCTACTCCTTATGCCATACCCTAAGAGCCCCTCACTGGGCCACTTTGAGCAAAGGCCCTGAATCTCAAGTTCTTAGAAACAAAATGTTCTTGGGAATCTGCTGGGTGGCTAATTCTGCTTCAAGTGCTGTCACTTACTCAGCTTTCATGAATCTTTACCTCAAACCAGTGAAGTAGCCATGTTAGTATCATCCCATTTTACAGGAGGAGAAACTGAGGCTCCAATAAGGTAATTCACCTGACCCATGGTCACTTGGTTAATAAGTGTCAAACCTAGATTTTTAATTCAAATCCACCAGTTAAAAAGAGGTGTCTCTTTTCCCATGGGTTACGATCCAAACCTATTCTGTGCTGGTTCCATGACCCCGAACCCCAAATTAACCTTAGTGACAAGAAAAAAGCAGCGTCATAAAGATTGCTTGTTGTCTACCCAATATCCATTCTCCCCTTGTTTCTTAGTAACAGTATCCTAATTTCATTTGGAGCAGCAAGATTCTATTCCCCAGCCGCTCCTGCAACCAGGAGGAATCCAGTAAATTGTAGATGGAAGTCATCAACTGTCCAGAGAGGTTCTTTATAGGACATTCAACTCTTTCACCCTCTCTTTTTAGTTTCCCTTTTTGCCTTTCTCCTCTTCTTTTAGTTCCTGCCAAAAAAGGTGAACAGGATGACGAAATGCAACAGTCCTCTTACGTTCTGAGATGGCTGTGTGAACAGAAGCCACACACTAAGGACAGTCGAGCAGATGAGCAATCTGGTCCTACTGACCATGGAACACCCAAACAAGCCCCAGGTTCCACTCCCCGCCCTGAACTCTTTTACATGAAAGAGAAACACATACTTCCCTATCTTATTTGAGACTTGATTATTTACATGTCCTGCTGTATGTAACCAAACTGAATTCTTTACTGATGTGTGAATGGAAGCTGGTATTTATTAAGCACTGACCACACTCAGAGTTCAAATTCCAGGGTCCATAGCACCATGACACATTGGATGCTTTCAGAAAGTTCATTAAACGTACCTCCTGGGGCACCTGGCTGGCTCAGTCAGTTAAGTGTTTAACTTTGGCTCAGGTCATGATCTCTCGGTTTGTGAATTCAAGCCCCGCGTGGAGCTCTGTGCTGACAGCTCAGAACCTGGAACCTGCTTTGGATTCTGTCTCCCTGTCTCTCTAACCCTCCCCCGCTCACACTCTGTCTCTCTCTCTCTCTCTCTCTCTCTCTCTCTCTCTCTCTCAGAAATAAACATATTAAAAAATCCTTTTTAAAGTACCTCTTGAGGACACATGGGTGCCTTCAAGGTGGGGAGGAGTCACCCTTGAACCCTCATTACTTCAAGCCACGTGCAGATGGTGACTTCATCTGTGCATGAAAGCATATCTTGCACATTTTCTACTTCCGCCTTCTGAGGTGCTGAAGCAGAAAGTCTAGGCAGCTGTGATAAAAATTTTAGGACTTGGCCTTGCAGACTCTTAGGGTGTAACAGTTGGGAAAGACCCTAAGAGGTCATTATTGCACACATGTGTAAACTAAGGCTGAGATAGGCAAAGTGACCTTTTAACATTATACATTGAATTGGAGGCAATACCAGGACTAGAATTCGGGTCTTAATTTCTAGTCTGGAGAGATTTTGGTTTTTTCGGTTTTGTTTTGTTTGTTAAGCTATATCAGACCACTTATACTTTCCACTACCATTAAAAAAAAAAAGCAACTGTAGGAATTCCTTCCTTAATCTGATGCTTTAACTTTATAGTTCATTCCCATAAATCTATCATCAGCTCCTAAAAGGTTAAACCAATCCTGGATGCCTAGGATAAGCCCCATTTGATTGTAATGTGTCATCCTTTTCATATGTTGCCAATTTACTAATATTTTATTAAGCATTTTTGCATCAGTGTTAAGGGTGGATATTAACCTCTAATATTCTTTTTTGTAATATGTTTTGTTAGTTTGGGGGATCAGGGTTAATATGGCCTCATAAAACATGTTTGGGAGTATTCACTTTTTTATTTTTTAATAAAGAAAGATTCGTGTTATTTCTTTCTTAAGTGTCTGATGGAATTAGCCATTAAAACTATCCAATATCAATTTCCTCAATAGAAAAGAGCTATTTAGATTTTATACTTTATCTCTACCAGTATATGTAAGTTGTGCTTTTCAAGTGATTTGTCCACTTAATCTAAGTTTTAAAATTTTACTGATATGAGGTAGTTTACAATATTCCCTTATCATCCTTTTAAAGCCCAGAGGATTTGTAATGATGGTCCCTCTTCTATTCCTGATACTTGAAATTTGTGTCTTCTCTCCTTCTCTTACTCTCTGACTCTAGATAGATGTTTGTTAAATTTCATTGATTTTTCCAAAGAACCAGCTTTTGGTTAATTTTTCTATTGTTTGGTTTTGACTTTGTTGCTTTCTGCTCATTAGTACTTCCTTCCTTCTGTTTACTTTGAGTTTACTTTGTTCTTATCTAGCTTCCTAAGGTTGAAAATTTGGTGATTGATTTTATTCCTTTTATCTTTTTTAAATTAATTAATTAATTTTTACAGAAGGACATTATATTTAGTACAATTTTTTGGAATCCCTATTCCATAAAATTATCCCAGTACATTTTGGGAAAGATGTTTTTAAGGATCTGACATTCTTAGTATTTCAATACCCTTCTATCTTTTCTAATATAAAAATTTAAAGCTATACATTTCCCCCAATTCAATGCTTTAATTGCATCTTTCAAGTTTTGATATGTTATATTTTCATTATAATTTAGTTCAAAATATTTTCTAATGTCCCCTGTGATTTCTTGTTTAGCCATGGGTTATTTAGAAGTGAGTCAATCTCCAAATTTGGGGTTTTTTTTTTTTAACAAATATATACCTACTGTTACTGATTTCTAGTTTAATTCCATTATGGTCAGAAAACAGATTCTATATGACTCCAACTTTTCTAATTTATTGAGAGTCATTTTATGACCCAGCTTATAATCAATCTTGGTGAATGTACAATATAATTTGAAAAGAATACGTATTCTGCAGTTGTTGGATAGATTATCAATTAACTCACGATAACAGTGTTATTCTGACCTTCTACTTCTTTACTAATTTTTGTCTAGTTTTATCAGTTGCTGAGAGATGCATGTTCAAGCATCTGTGGTTGGGAAATTTTCTAATTCTTCCTTTAATTCTGTCAATTCTTCTTTCATGTTTCTGAACTTCCCTTATCAGGCACTATTAGGCACATATACATTTAAACTATTATATCTTTCTGATGAATTAAGCTTTTTTATCTCTAGTAAATACTTTGTAAATATTTTTATCTATTTGTGGTAATTCTCTTTGCTTAACACTTACTTTATCTAATACTAATATAGCCATCTTATCATTCATATGCCTACTATATACGTAGCATAATTTTTCATCCGTTTACTTTCAAATTACCTGCATCTTGATACTTCACTTACATCTCCAAAGTAAACAGCACATGGTTAAGTTTTTTGGTTTTGTTTTTTGTTGTTGTTGTTGTTTGTCTTATCGATTCTGGCAATCTCTGCCTTTCAATTGGAGTATTTAATCTCTTTATACTCCATGTAATAATTAATATGGATAGATTTAGGCCTAAAATTTTACTATTTATTTGTTGTTTGTCCCTTCTGTATTTTGGTTTTCTATACCTCCTTTCCTGACTACCTTCACTAATTGGATATATTTAAGAATTCCATATTTGTTTATTTGCTATTTAGCTAAACCTTTTTGAGTTAACTTTTCTTTATCATTCTAGGGACTAAAATATACATTCTTAATTTTTTACAGTCTACTTAGAGCTACTATTTTACTGCTTCTCCTAAAATGTGAGAAATTTGCATCATTTAGAACCATTTACTGTCCCCTCAACCCCTTACTTTGTGCCATAGTTGTTGTAGGTATAACATCTACAAATTTGTGATATGAACATTCACAAGACAATGTTATGATTTTTGCATCAACCATTATCTTTATAAATACTACTTTAAAGAAATTAAAAGGGAGATAGTCTTTTATATTTACATATATTCTCCATTTCTGGTGCTCTTTTTTCCATCCTAAAGACTGAATTCTAATCTAATTAAATTCCCTTCAGCTTGATGAACTTCTTCTTGTATCTCTTATAGTGCCTGTTGGCTGACAATAAATGTTATAAGTTTTTGTTTAATTAAAATATCCTTAGTTAACTTTCATCCTTTTTTATTTAAAAACTTTTTTTCAATGTTTATTTATTTATTTTGAGAGAGAAAGAGACAGAGCACTAGCAGGGGAGGGGCAGAGAGAGAGAGGGAGACAGAATCTGAAGCAGGCTCAAGGCACTGAGCTGTCAGCACAGAGCCTGACGCGGGGCTCGAACCCACAAACGTGAGATTGACCTGAGCCGAAGCCGGTTGCTCAACCAACTGAGCCACCCAGGCGCCCCTAACTTTCATTCTTAAAGGATGTTTTTACTGGATATAGAAATCTAAGTTGACTTTTTTCTTAAAGAACTTTAATGATATTTTTCTGTTGACGCTGGCCTTCATTTTTTTTCTTATGGTCAGTGGGCATTCAAATTATTGTATGTAATATATAATTTTCTTCCCTGACTTGCAAGATTTTCTCATTATCTTTGGATTCAACAATATACGTTCAGATGTGGTTTTCTTTGTATTTATTTTGCTTGAAGTCAACTAAGCTTCCCAAGTCTGTAATTTTATGTCTTTCACCAAATTTCAGGAAATTCTGGCCATTATTTCTTTAAATATTTTTCTGCACCATAGTCTTTCTCCTCTCTTCAGGATGCTCTTAACACATGATTTAGACCTTTTGGTATTATCCCTCAGATCCTTGAACCTGTGGGTGGTTTTTTTTTTTTTTTTTGGTCTTTCTGTGTCTATTCTTCAAATCAGATTAAATCATTTCTATTGATCTATAGTTAAGTTCACTGACTCTTTCTGCTGTCATCTCTAAAATGCTGTCAAGCCCTATCAGGGAATTTTTCAGTTCTAGAATTTCCATTTGGTTCTTTATCAACATTTCTATTTCTTTTCTGATAGTTATTTTGCTGTTCACTTTAAGTATATCCTTTCTGTCCTTGAGTATAGCTATAATAGCTGTTTTAAAACTCTTATCTGCTAATCCCAACATGCAGTATATCTTTCGGGTAAGTTTTGACTGAATACCTTTTCTCTTGATATGGGTTCCATTTTCCCATTCCTTCGTATGCCTCATAATATTGGATTGTACCTGAGTCACTGTAAATAATACTTATAGAGACTATGGATTCTACTATGTCTCTGATAAATTTTTTTTAACTTTATTTATTTTGAGAAGGAGAAAGAGCAAGCATAAACAAGTGGGGGAGGGGCAGAGAGAGATGGAGAGAGAAAAAATTCCAAACAGTCTCCACATTCAGTATGGAACCCAATGTGGGGCTTGATCTCACGACCCTGGGATCATGCCTTGGGCCAAAATCAAGAGTGAGTCACTTAACCAACTGAACCACCCAGGTACCCCTGAAAAATGTTTTCCCAAAGCAGGCAATCATTTGGGCTGGACTAATGCTGCAAGTCTGTCTTCCCCCTTGTGATGGGCAGCAGCAAAATTCTCCGTCCAGTTCTTTTCACCTTAGCTGGCTGCTTGGAGTCGGCCCTGCACACGTATAGTTCAGAAGTTAGCAGAGGTTTGGGCTGAGTTTGGAGCTCCCCACTCTTGCTTTCTCCTCTCTGAGATAACCCTCCTCCCTTTCCAGCTGCTATATCCTTTGATTCTTCTAGACGGCTTTAGCCACCTCACAGGACAGAACTGGGGCCTGCCCTCTAGGAAAAAGGTCTGAAACTGAGAAACCCAGAACTGTGTGTTCCCTTCGAAATGCTGACTCCCATCCACTGTCTGCTCCTTTTTGTTGCTCTCTCATGCCTTTAGGTACTTGTTGTTTCTGTTTGTTCTGTCCAGAGCTTATGTCCTGCCTGTAGGAAGGTTGGTCCCAAGGAGCTACTCTTCCACGGTAGCGTCTCGGGCCCAGTTAAAGGATAGATCAGCTGGACAGTTACCCAAGGTCACTCTGTAAGGAATGCTAACACCTCACAAGAATAAATCAGAAATATGGTGCCAGTCAGCTCAATTTTCCATGGGTTACTTCTTATATAATAGATAAAATATAAATGTCCTCAAGTGGACATTTAAGAACTAAAAAAGTACATTGGTGCAGACACGTGTCTGGGTCAGTGCATGTACGTATCTAACTCCTGTATTTTAAGTTGCATAATACTCTATAGCGCCTAACATATCAACCCTCCTCTAATGATAGATGGTCACATTAAGTTCTTCTTCTTCAGATTAGGGGCATCTTTTTGCCCCTACAAAGTCATGCTATAGTAAATTTTCTTGAATATATTTCTTTATATACTGGTATTATTCTTTCTGTAGAATACATTACAAAATGTCATGTTTCTGGATTGAGGAATATGTGCATTTTTAATACATAGTATTATAATACTTTACAGAGATGCTGTAGAAATTCACAGTCCACACTCATATGGTTAGTCTTACCAATATTTTATTTTTGCCAATCTGATGGATCAAGATGCTATATTTCTATTGTGCTAATTTGCATTCCCTTGAATACCAGTGAGGTTATGAATCTTTTCATATCACAGATGATTTACATTTTTTTGGAAGTACTTAATGATATGCTTTGTCAAATTTTAATGGGATTGTCTTTTTTTTTTGTAGGAGCTAAGGTACATTAGCAACATTCATCCTTTATCATGTGTATTTTAAGTATTTAGTCTTTTGACTTTGTTTATAGTTTCTTTTGCAATACAAAAAAATGTGTTCATTTTTAAGAGATGATGTGAGGTGGTGGCCCGTAGGGCTTCTAAGTTTTATCTTTCACATTAGAAGGTCTTCTTTACTGTATGATTTTATAAATAATTCCTTACATTTGTATCTAATATTTTTTATTTTTCACATTTAAACTTATAGTCCATCTGGAGTTTATTTTTGCATATGATGTGGGGTAGAAGTATCATCATATTTTCTTCCAGATGGATAGTCAGTTCTGCCAACACCATATATTAAGTAAACCATCTTTCTCCCTCTAAATTAAATGTCATCTTTATTTATACTAAATCCTTGTTTGAATTTGTTCTGGACTTTATTATTGTTATTATTCTACTTGTATTGTTTATACCTATGCCATGAACGTGGTTTTACCATAATAGCATTACAGTAAGTTTATACAAGGTAGAAATTGTTTAGCTATTGGTTAGCTAAACATGGATAACAAACAACAGAAACTTAAACAAGAACTAAATGTATTTTTGTCATGTAAAAGAAGTCTTAAGGCGGCCAGGGTCAGCATAGTAGCGCCATGCACATCAAGCACCCAGACTTCTTTAGGGCACCTGGGTGGCTCAGTCATTTAAGCTTCAGATTCTTGGTTTCAGCTCAGGTCATGGTCTTATGGTTCATGGGTTTGAGTCCTGCTAGGTATTCTCTCTCTGCTTCTCTCTCTCTCTCTCAAAATAAATAAGTATGCTTTTTAAAAAAATCACTAAGTACCCAAGCTTCATTATTCTGCTCAGCCATTCTCCGCAGTGGCTTTCAACCTCAGTCAGATCTCCTTGTGCTCCAAGATGGTTGCTGAAGCACCAGTCATAGATCCCTTTTGCCAGGCAGGAAGCAAACAGAGTGGGGAGGGGCCAGAAGGGCACATGCCGGCTGTCTGACATTTTTAGGGGCTTTTCTGGAAGTCGCAACTAAAAAGTTTATTTACACCTCTATCTGTAAGGGAAGGAGAGAGTGCTTGCTTCAGTGGCACATATTCTAAAATTGTAAGAGAAGCAGAGAATGAAATCGTGTAGTTGCTGTATATTGAGTGTGAGTCTCCACTACATCTAGTAAGATAAGCCCTCCCTCCGCCCCATTTTTTAATTTGTGTTTTTACTCTCATTTATGTTTTTTAATTAATACACTTTGTTTTTAGAACAGTTTTAGATTTATAGAAAACTCAAACAGACCGTACAGTTTGCATATACCCCCTTCCTATATATCTTCCTACACAGTTTCCTCTGTCATTAACATCTTGCATTAGTGTGGTGCATTTGTTACAATTAGTTGACCAATAGTGATATATTACTATTGACTGAAGTCCATAGTTTACATTAAGGTTCTCTGTATTATGCATTTCTATGGGTTTTGACAAATACATTATATCATGTGTCCATCATCACAACATCATATAGAATCTTCTTACTACACTGAAAATCCTTTATGCTTCACTTATTCATACCTCCCCCCAACACCCCTGCACTCCTGGCAACCACGATTCTTTTTACCATCTCTATTGTTTGCTTTTTTCCAAACACCATGTAGTGTGTAGCCTTTTTTTTTTTAAATTTTTTAACGTTTATTTATTTTTGAGAGAGAGAGACACAGAGTGTGAGCGGGGGAGGCTCAGAGAGAGAGAGGGAGACATACAATGAGAAGCAGGCTCCAGGCTCTGAGCTGTCAGCACAGAGCCTGATGTGGGGCTCAAACCCACAAACTGCGAGATCATGACCTGAGCTAAAGTTAGCCATTTAACCAACTGAGCCACCCAGGCGCCCCGTGTGTAGCCTTTTCAGACGAGAAAAGCTTTGTAAGAAACTGCCAAACTGTCTTCAAAGTGGCTGTACCATTTTGCATCCCCACCGATCAATTGTGTGTTTTTGGTGTTGGATTGTGTTTTTGGTGTTGTATCTAAAAAGTAAGAGCCAAATCCATGGTAACCTAGATTTTCTCCTACATCGTTGTCTAGAAATTTTATATTTTTATGTTTTATGCTTAGGTCTATGATTAATTTGAATTAATTTCTGTAAAAAGTATAAGATACTTGTCTAAATACTTTTCTTTCTGTCTTTCTTTTCTTATTTATTTATTCATTTATTTATTTATTGCATATGGATGTCCAATTTTCTAGAGTCCATTTGTTAACTGGGCTCTATTCTGTTTCACTGAAATCTTTGATTTTTGTTTATTTTTTTGTTGTTTATTTATTTATTTATTTATTTATTTATTTATTTATTTTTGGCAGTACCATACTGTCTTGAGTACTGTAGCTTTGTAGTAAGTCTTTAAGTTGTGTAGGGTCAGACCTCCAACTTTGTTCTTCTTCAGCATCAAGATGACTGCTTTGGGTCTTTTGCCTTTCTATGTAAACTTCAGGATCACTTTGTTGATAATATACAAAGTAACCTCCTGGGATTAGATTGAGACTAAATCAAATCCTTAGATCAAGTTGGGAAGAATTGACATTTAACAATATTGAGTCTTTCTATCCATGAACATGGAATATTTCTCCAATTATTTAGATCTTTGATTTCATTAGAGTTTTATAGTTTTCCTCATATAGATTCTAAGTCTATTTTGCTAGAAATATGTAAGCATTTCTCTTTTTTTGCTATTCCTAATGTAAATGGTATTATTTTTTAGTTTCAAATTTCATTTGTTCATTGCTGCTGTTTGGGAAAGCAATAGACTTTTGGATACTGACCTTGTTATCTTGCAATCTTGCCATTGTAGCTTGCTAGTCTCAGAAAGGTTTGTTTCCTTTGTCAGTTCCTTGTGGTTCTCTGTGTAGACGATCTTGTCATCTGTGAGCAGAGACAGTTTTATTTCTTGCCAAACTATACCTTTTATTTCATTTTCTTGTCTTTTTGTATTAGCTAGGACTTTCAGTACAATTTTGTTTTTGTTTTAAGATTTTAAGTAATCTCTACACTGACCGTGGGGCTGAAACTCACAACCTCAAGATCAGGAGTCTCATGTTCTACTGACTCATGCTCTACTGAGCCAGCCAGACACCCATCCAGTACAATTTTGAATAGCAGTGATGAGAGTGGACGTCCTTGCCTGGTTCCCAGTCATAGAGGGAAAGCATCGATTTTCCCATCATTAAGAATGAGTGGCTCAGGCAGTTAAGCATCTGACTTTGGCTCAGGTCATGATATCACAGGCCCTGAGTTCGAGTCCCACAGCAACTGAGCTCAAGCCCCTCTTTGGGTGAGCTTGGGCCCTGCTTCAGGTAAAAGCATGAGTTCCACTTCAGGTAAGCCCCGCTTGTCTCTGTCTCTCTCCCTCTTTCTATCTCTCCCTCTTCCCCTCTATCTGTCCTTTTTGGGATTCTCTCTCTCCCTCTCTCACTGCCCCTCACTCATTTTCACCCTCTCTCTCTCTCAAAAAAAAAAATCTAGCTGTAAGTTTTTGTAGGTGTTCTTTATCAAGCTGAGGAAGTTCCTTTCTAGTCTTGGTTTGCTGAGAATTTTTAGAATGAATGGATATTGGATTTTGTCAAATGCTTTTTCTGCACCTACTGATTTGCTCATATGGTTTTTCTTCTTTAGGTTGTTGATGAGATGGATCACATGAATTGATTTTTGAATACTGAAATAGCCTTGTAATGCCTGGAATAAATCCTATTTAGCTGTGGTGTATTATTCTTTTTGTATATTGTTGGATTCTATTTGCTAACATTTTTGAGGATTTTTGCATATGTATTCATGAATGATATCAGTCCTGGGCTTTCTTTTCTTGTAATATATTTATCTGGTCTTGATATTACGATAATGCTGCCTCACAGAATGAGTTAAGAAGTATTTCCTCCGTTTCTATTTTTGGGAAGAGATAGATTCTAGAGAATTGGTATCATTTCTTCTAGAAATGTTTGGTAAAATTCACCAGGAAGCCCATCAGATCCTGGTGCTTTCTGTTTTGGAATGTTACTGATTATTGATTTTATTTCTTTAAAACATAGAAGTCTATTCAGGTTACCTGCTTCTCCTTTTGTGAGTGTTAGTTTGCATCTTTCAAGAAATTAATTCATTTCATCTAGGCTATCAATTTTGTGGGCATAGAGTTTGTTCATAATACTGTTTTATTATCCTTTTCATGTTCAGTAGAGATAATTCTTCTTTCATTTCTGATATTAGTTATTTGTATCTTCTTTCTGTTTTTCCTCTGTTAGCCTGACAAGAGGTTTATCATTTTTATTGATTTTTTTAAATCAGTTTTTGTTCTCATTGACTTTTCTTTATTGTTTTCCTGTCTTCAGTTTCATTTATTTCTGCTCCAATTATTATTTATTTCCTTCTGCTTGATTTAGACTTATATTCTTCTTCTTTTTCTACTTTCCCAAAATGGAAGCTTTATTAGTGATTCTACATCTTCCTCTTTTTTTTTTAATGTTAATTTATTTATTTTGAGAGAGAGAGAGTAGGGGAGGGGCAGAGAGAGAGGGAGACAGAGAATCCCATGTGGGCCTCAAACCCACAAACCATGAGATCATGATCTGAGCCGAAACCAAGAGTTGGATGCTTAACCACTGATCCACTCTCTAGATCTTTCTTTGCTAATATGCATATAATGCTCCATATATTTCTCTCTAAGCGCTGTTTCATTGTTAAGTTATATTTTTAATTTCATTTAGTTCATAATATTTTTAAAATTTCTCTAGAGACTTCTTTTTTGACGCATGTATTATTTAGAAGTCTGTATTTAATCTACAAATATTTTGGGATTTTTCAAATTCCAAATTATTGATTCTAGTTTAATCCCACTGTGATCTGACAACATACTTTATATGACTTCTGTTCTTTTATTTCTGTTAAGATATGTTTGTTTGCTTTTACTCATGGGGTGGAGCTCTTGGGCAGTATGGTTTCTTTTTTGAACACTTTGAAATATTAATATATTAAGTAACTATATAATTTATATACAGATATACCAAATAAACATATCAGTTTAAACTAAATCAGATATTTTTGATTCTAGAATAAACAAATGGTGGCAGGCACCAAAGAATCATGAAAAGTTATGAGACAAAAACTTCATGTTAAGTAAATTCTTTTTAATGATATGGGAAGTACAACATAATATTTAATGAAAGACCTTAACACAAAACCATATATATATATAATATAGTGTATATAATATAGTATATATATTGTCTAAACATGTAGGTGCCACAGTCAGATCTAGGTTTGATTTCCAGTACCTACGTACTAATGTGTGACTTTGAACAAATTTTTTTAAACCTCTCTCTTCCTTAGTTTCTTTTATTGTTAAATAAGAATAATAATGCTTCTACCTCAGAGGGTTATTTTAAAAATTGCATGCTTCAATATTTGCAAAAGGATTAAGAACAATGCTTTGCCTTGGTAAGCATTCAAAGAATATTAAATAATAATGATAGGGGCGCCTGGGTGGCTCAGTCAGTTAAGTGTCCGTCTTCAGCTCAGGTCATGATCTCATGGTTTGTGGGTTCAAGCCCCACATTGGGCTCTGTGCTGACAGCTAGCTCAGAGCCTGGAGCCTGCTTCAGATTCTGTATCTCCCTCTCTCTCTGATCCTCCCCTGTTCCCACTGTCTCTCTCTGTCTCTCAAAAATAAATAAAGAACATAAAAAAAAATAATGATGTTAGTTAACTGAATATACTGAAATATATTTGTAGTAGGGTCACTTGACTGGCTCTGTCAGCAAAGAATGAGACTCTTGATCTCAGGGTCATAAGTTTAAGCCCCACATTAGCCATAGAGCTCACCAAAAATATACATGCATAAATATATTCACAAAGTATATATCAATATATTCACAAAAAAAGAGCCTGAAAGGAAATATACTTGGAGGTAGTATTATATGTGGAGGTAAGATAATAGATGACTTCTATTCTTTTAATTCTTCTAATTAAAAACTAGTATTAATTTTATTATAAGAAACAATATTTTTTTAACAGGGAGTTCATTCTATCTGCAAATGCAGAAAAGGCTTCTGATTTAGCTGTAGACCACCTTGGCCCAAGGTTCCACACGGCCCAGTTTAAGAACCACTGCCCTGTCACATGTCACACACATGCTTAGCACCCCTTTTTGAGGCTGCTCTGACCTTCTTTACTCAGTCTGTGTGGCCCATCAAAGGGGCTGGCCATGTGGGCAGGCCCAGATTCCATGTAGGCCATGCTAACCTCAGCAACTAGGTAAGAAATCAAACTTCCTCTGCTAGGTAGTCTGCTGACTTGGCAAGGGTGCATGTGGGGGAACCCTTTATGAGTTGTGAGGGGACTGTTGCCTCCTGGAACCTCCCTGGGAAGGAGGGCCTTCATCCTCAGGGACTCCTGCTCCTCTGCCTCCCTCCGCTAGTGGTTAAGCTTGGATCCTGAGAGCAGAGCTCAGGTAGCACAGCTTGGGGCTGTTAGTTCTGTGGCTACATGAGATCCTCCTTATCTGACACTTTCTACCTTGCAATGTCTCTGAAGTCCGTACTATGACTTGACTAATCAAGAGCTCCATTCCTATTTAGGTTTTCAGCAAGTCCCTCCCACCTCCTTTCTCTAATTTCCATTGGCTTAGGGCCACTTCCCTTTCCAAGTCTGGCCAAATGGCAGAAGTCCCTCAACTATCAGCCAATCCAATACTACAGTATTATGTAATATATAGAAATAATATCTATTTTTTAAAATATTATGTAAATATATCTTTTTAATACTTGGTTTTTCATCATTCTTAGAAATTCTCAGTCATGGGGCTCCTGGGTGGCTCAGTTCATTAAGCATCAGACTTCAGCTCAGGTCATGAACTCACGGATGGTGAGTTTGGGCTTTGTGCTGACAGCTCAGAACCAGCTTCCTGCTTTGGATTCTGTGTCTCCCTCTCTCTCTCTGTTCCTCCCCTACTTGCACTCTGTCTCTCTCTCTCTCAAAAATAAATAATTAAAAAAAAGATTAAAAATTTTAAAAGAAAAAGAAATTCTCAGTCATTAAAAAACTATACATACATACATTGAAACTTCCTCCTTAAATTGTTCAAGCACCCCAGGAACTGAGCAGGAAAGGACCCCTCGTTTTGCTGCCTGTGGAACTCAGCGGGGTGACACTTCCCCTTTAGGGCCTGCGCAGTGCTGGGCCTCAAAGTCAGTCAGTAGCCGACTCTCCTGGCTTCACTTGACCACAGCTTTGCTCAACAACTTCTCCTTCCTGGTTCTTGAAACAGTTCACTCTTCTCTGTTTCCTACCGGGCTGCTGTGCTCTCTACCTGCTTCTCTCCTCCCATAACCTTCCCGCCCCCTCCCCCACTCCTTTCCTCACCAGGTGGGCCCGGAGGTCAGAAAAGTCCGCCTCACCTGTTCCTTTTTCCTTCCTTCCAGCGGTGCTGTCCACATAGACCTCCCTCACTCTTCCCCACATTCTCACTACTTGTCTTCTGGTTTGTTGTTGTCGTTACTTTACCTTTTAGCATGAAACGAATACATACACATGAGGAAAGAGCAGATAGGTAAACTCCAGTTAAGATTCTAGGGGCTCGATCTTCCTGGATATTGACCGTTGGGACTGGGTTAAAGACACAAGAAAAAGACATGAAAACCCCACTCCATCTCTTTAATTGTTCCTCTTTTCCCAGAGAATATTTTCTTTAGGGCAAAAATGAAAATTATGAATTTGGTGCTAAGAACCTTTTGAGGTCCTTACAAAGTCATGAATATTCACTGCAGAAAAATGAAAATAAAACAAGTCAAAAGGCAAAGATAAGTCAACAAGCTGCAACCTCATCTGTCCACAGCAGCACTGTAGCAATGCAACAATGCTTGCAGGCCTCTTTCCTTTTTTTTTTTTAATGTCTTATTTATTTTTTGAGAGTGAGCACATAAGCAGGAGAGGGGCAGAGAGAGGGAGACAGAGGATCCGAAACAGACTCTGAGCTGACAGGCCGACAGCAGTGAGGCCAATGCGGGGTTTGAACTCATCAACAACAAGATGATGACCTGAGCTGAAGTCGGACACTCAACTGACGGAGCCAGGCAGGGGCCCCTGTAGGACTCTTTGCTGATGCCTGTACAGAACACAGGCCCACAGGCCCTCGTCTAGAATTCCAAGAAGTGAAAACCTCTGGAAACACAAGGCTGTTTAGCTTTTGGTTTTGTTTCTAAGTTTGCAGCAAAGTTATTGGGCTGCCCAACCTAACCCAAACCGATATAAGGCCCTTTATAGTCTTTATCCCAGTTAGTGTGACTATTCATGTTTCACTGCAGAAATTTCAGTGGGTTTGATTGTGAGTTGCTGCCTCAGACTCACTGAGGGCATTCTATAATTATGAATTATGCATCTTTGTAAAATTGGAAAAACTCTAAATTCCAAAGCATAGCTGACCCTCAAGGATCAGAATTGTGGTCCTGAAACTTAAAAGAAGTGATGATAGAAGTGATGCTGTATGGCATTTGTGCACCCCGGGTACTGCTAAGCACTTTGTGTAGATTAATTAATTGACACCTTATATATCCCCACAAAGTAGGTACTGTTCATCTCTCTTTACACATGAGGAAAGGGATTGTATTGTACTAACTGTTGTATTGCTTGCTTTACACACTTAGTAATATGTCTTGAACATCTTCCATTTCAGTGAATATTAATCTATAGCCTTATCTATAGTGATTGCATCATGTCCTATTGTGTGACTGTGTTTTTAGCCAGTCCCCTGTTGTGTTCATACCCTTCCTTTTGATGCATTTCTCGTTGAGATCATTCTGGAGAGACCTGTCCACTGTCCCTCCGAAACCTTTGACTCTGAGAAGCCAGAACACCCTAGCACTTACTTATTGGCTCCTGAAAAAGAAGCCCTTCCCACCTCTTGACCATCTCCTTTTATATTTTTTACTTTTCGTTATTCTAACATGAACGTTTTTAGCCTCTGTATGTCTCTGTCCAATTCTCCAGCATTTGAAAAATCCACTTTGTCATTATTGGGGCAGGATCTGAAGTGGTAGATATCGCTCACTTCATCAACACAGCCTCTTTTGCTTCCTGCCCTTAACTGATCTGCTTCCCTCTCTGTGTGACATTGTTTCAGAAGGTTAGCATGTCGTCTCCCTGGTGACCCCTCTTAGGTCGCTATTCCTACTGCCTGATGCTAAATATTTAGTCACATGGGTCCTTTTTGGATGTCATTCAATTTTGATGCTATTCCCACAGTTGCCGCTAAAATTGTCTTGTGGTGCTTCTATTTGTTTCCTGTGGTTGCTCTGAAAAATCATCACAAACTTGCTGGCTTAAAACAACAGAAATGTATTTTTCACCGTTCAGAGGGCCAAGAGTCCAAAATCAAGGTGTGGGCAGAGCCATGCTCCCTCTGAACCTAGGGGACAATCTTCCCTGCTCCTTCCAGTATCTGGCAGCTGCCAGTGTTACCTACTGGCTGTGTTACCAAAATTGCGGTCTTCATCTTGGACTTCTCTTCTCATGTCTCTCTTCTGTGTCTCTTATGAGGACACTTGTCGTTGGACTTAAGGTCCACCCAAATAATCCAGAGTGATCTCATCTTGCAATGGCATCGACAAAGAGCCTTCTTCCAAATTAGGTCACATTCATAGGCTCCAGGGGTCAACACATGGGCGTACCTTTTGGGGAGCCACCACTGAGCCCACCACAGCACAGGTCTCCCCAGGCCTCGGGAATGAGTTTTTCCCTTCACACTCTCCAAGGGGGACCTCCTACTTTCCCAGTTCCCACGTGGGAGCGTCCATACCCTTTGGAGACCCTTCAGTCATGGGAGTTTGCAGGGGCAAAACAATGATCATGAGAAGTATGGTTCCTTTCTTCTGCTGATCCATAAAAGAATGCCAAGCCAGTCCTTGCCTATGCATTAAATATATCTTCTTTAGCAAACTGAGTGTTTTAACTTACGCTAAAACTAGAAACAGTTTTCTTTATCCTCAAAGACCAAAGTTTAAATTGCAAAGAGGAAGGAATGACTTCTTGAGTACCTAGAATCTAGTAAGTACTGTTATATTATGATGTCATTCATTTTCTTTTTTTATTACTTTTTTATGTTTTCTTTTTATTTTTGGGAGAGAGAGAGTGAGCGACCGGGCACAAGCAGAGGAGGGGCAGAGAGAGAGGAGACACAGGAGCCAAGCAGGCTCCAGGCTCTGAGCTGTCAGCACAGAGCCTGAACTGGGGCTTGAACTCACGAACCGCAAGATCACTACCTGAGCCAAAGTTGGCGCTTAACTGACTGAGCCACCCAGGAGCCCCCATATTAATGTCATTTTCATAACAACCTTGACTCTTATAGTCTGATTTCCCTACTTTAAAGAATAGAAAATTGAGGCTCAGAGTGGTTAAGTAACTTGTTAAAAATCACACAGAAACTAGCCGGACCCAGCTCTGTCAAACCCAACAGCCTCTGGATTTTGCCTCTATACCAAAAGGACTTTTGGATTTTTATCGATAAGTGCAACACATGAACAGTAAATAACTCAGAGTTCACTAATAATAGCAACAAGACCAGAAGCTTGGTCTCTTACTACCAGTTCATTACACTTTCCTTCACACCGTACTCTCCATTCAGAATAGAGGACATCATTTGAGCTGACAGAAAGACAGACACTCTGACTGAGCTCAGAGATAGCCTGAACGTTGGAGTCAGAGTCGGAGTCTATCCCAAGCTTCACTGCTTAGTGATAATTGTTTCTGGACCAATCGTTTGTCGCCTCTGAAGCTCAGCTCCCTTATCTGCAAAATGGGATGATGTGACACCCACCTCTGCGTTATTGTGACCAATAGAGAGTGCGTGCTAAGGGACATAGTACAGGGCGTTCCCCAAATGGAACAATATGACAGCTATGTATAATCCAGTCCAATGTTTCTTTAAAATTAGAAGTTTTTTATTATAAAAGAAAAAGGAATTTGTGCTTATGGTAAAGAGTAGAAAGTAACGGTTCCCTATTCCTGAAAGAGCCCAGTCCTAGTCTCTAGACATAGCTATTGTTAACATTCTTTACTTTAAAAAAAATTTTTTTTTTACTTTATTTCTTTATTTTGAGAGAAAGAGAAAACATGAGCGGGGGAGGTGCAGCGAGAGAGGGAGAGAGAGAGAGAGAGAGAGAGAGAGAGAGAGAATATCCCAAACAGGCTCTGTGCTGCTAGCACAGAGGTCTACGTGGGTCTCAAACCCACGCACTGTGAGATCATGACTTGAGCTGAAATCATGAGTTGGGGGTTTAACTGACTGAGCCCCCCAGGCTCCCCAGCGGTCTCTTCTGTAAGGCTCCACAAATATTCCATGCATTTGGAAGTGGATATCCATTTATTACACAGTAAGGTCACACTCGTTCACAGCTTTCTTGTTACAAAATCGTCCCGGGCGAGTGTTTCAGGAAGCAGACTCAGGTGGACTGTAGTGTGCCTCCGAGGTGGTGCTGGTGGGACCCACGTCTGTGGAAGGGAGAGGAGGAGCAGGAGTGAGCAGAGGGAGAAGTCAAGGTCTTGGACAGCCCTGGCCAGCCCCACAGAGCTCCGGAGCGACACCCCCCCCCCCGACTCTGGGAGAGCCAGCCTGGGCAGGGCACACCTGCAGGCCAGGCGGCCAGCTCTGGAAGGGGTGCTGGCAGAGGGCCATCTACCAACAGTGCTCCCCGCGGCTGGACAAGTCCTTCTGAAGGGGGCGCCAGCAGCACCTTCAGTCACGTCCACCTCAGTCACGTCAGGATGACTTCAGAACCCTGACGAAACATGGTGCCCAACCTCCGGGCCCTCTTGCCTAACAGCTGGAAGACCCAAACCCTGTCGACCCCATGAATCTGGGCTTTAAACTCGCTTTATCGGAGTCTTTACTGTCCAGGGACAGTCACCATCACTTTTTCTTCCCCTTCCGCCAGCAGAGCTTCTGGTTCCTCTTTGGCCAGGATGTATGGTAAAGAGCAGGGGGAGGAAGCAATTAAGTTTCAACGCACATTTCTCTGACAAATAATGAAAGCGGAAAGTGGCCGAGGATACCCATCCCATATGACAGGCACAGAGGGTCATTTACACAGTGACAACAGCCCTTCCCATCCACTTCCTTTTTGATGCCCCTTCCATGTTTCCCCTTGTTTAGCATGTACTGAATCAACTCCCAGGGTAAGAATTTGGTACCACTGCCCCCTGGTCTCCGAAGACAGGTGCCATTGTCTCGCCCAGGCCATCCCCTAAGTGGGGCTGCTCTGCAAATCGGCATACTCTGTGGTGGCCCCACACTTTCCCCGCCCTTCCCTCCCACTGCCTCCGGAAACTTAGGCAGTCACTCATCCATAGAGAAGCAAAGATTGGGAAGTGGTAGACCAGGCTCCGTCCTGGGGTTGCACATCTGCCTGAAAGCAAGACTTTGGTTTGGTTTTGGTTTGGATTTGTTTTTGTTTGTTTGTTTTGCAAATGTTTGGCTTTAATCAATATTACCAGGCTTGTACCTGATGGACTCAGTCATAGAGTTTGCAATTCTTGATCAGAGGGTCATGAGTTCAACCCCACATTTGGCCTAGAGCTTACTTGAAAAATATATGTATACGGGCGCCTGGATAGCTCAGTCAATGAAGTGTCTGTCTCTTGATTTCAGCTCAGGTCATGATCTCACAGTTGTGAGACAGAGCCCTGAATCAGGCTCTGCGCTGACAGCACAGAGCCTGCTTGGGATTCTCTCTCTCTTTCTCTCTCTTTCTTCTGCCACTCCCCCCACCTCTAAAAAATAAATAAACTTAAAAAAAAGAAATAAAAAATAATATGTATATATATTCCCAGTGGGGGATGTAAAATGGTACAATCATTTTGAAAACAGTTTGGCAGTTTCTTATAAATACGCACAGATAAATGAAAGCCCATATTCACACAATGACTCATACAGGAATGTCCGTAGCAGCTTTATTCAAATTGCTAAAGCCAGAGACAACCCAAATGCTCATCAGATTAAAAATTTTTATATATTCTTTTTAAAAAATCTTTACATTTATTTATCCTGAGAGAGACACAGAGAGCAAGTGGTGAACAGACAGAGGAGAGAGGAGAGAAGATAGGGAATCCTAAGTAGGCTCTGCACTTGTAGGGCTCAAACCCACAATGGCAAGATCATGACCTGAGCCAAAACCAAGAGTCTGACACTTAACCAACTAAGCCACCCAGGCACTTTGTGATACATTCTTGCAATAGAATCCCTACCTGCAATAAAAAGGAATTGATATATACTATGGATATACACAAAATATGAATGAATCTCCAAAATAACATGCTGAATGAAAAAAGTCAGACACAAAAGGACATACTGTATGATTCCATTTATGTGACTCTAAGAAAGTCAATTTAATCTATAGTGACAGAAATCAGAAAATAATAAAAAGGGGTATGTATGGACATGCTTAGAGAAAAAAATATGCTCCAAAATATTAAAGTACTTGGCTCACTTGGAGATGGGTGATGTTGGGGAGCATTATAAATGATGTTTACTTTATACAATTCTGTCCCTTAAAACTTTCACAATATGGGGGCACCTGGGTGGCTCAGTTGGTTAAGCATCTGACTTCAGCTCAGGTCATGATCTCATGGTTTGTGGGTTAGAGCCCCACATTGGGCTCTTTGCTGACAGCTCAGAGACTAGAGCCTGCTTCGGATTCTGTATCTCCCTCTCTTTCTGTCCCTCTCCCACCTCAAAAATAAATAAACATTAAAAAAAATTTACAATGTGATCCAGCTACTCTACTCATAAGTATATACCCAACATTAATGAAAATATACATCCACATAAAAACTGTACGCAAATGTTCATAGCAGCATTATTCGTAATAGTCAAAAAGTGGAAACAACTCAAATGTCCTTCAACTGATGACTGAATAAATAAGATGTGCTTATATCCATATCCATCTGGTGGATTATTTGGCAATTTAAAGATGAAATACTGGGTTTCCTGGGCGGCTCAGTTGGTTACACATCCAATTCTTGATCTCAGCTATGATCTTGATCTCAGGGCAGTGAGTTCAAGATCAGTGCTGGGCTCCACACTGGGCATGAAGCCTAGCTAACAAAATGTTAATAATAGAGGCACCTTGGTTGGTTGAACTGAAGGCAGACGCTCAACCAACTAACCCACCCAGGCACTGCCCCCTCCATTTATAAAACAAGGTATTCATTGTTTTTATTTTATTTTATTTTATTTTATTTTATTATTTATTTTTAAGATTTTATTTTTAAGTGATCTCCACACCCAATGTAGAGCTCACACCTACAACCTCAAAATCTAGAATCATAGGCTCCACTCACTGAGCCACATGGTTGTGCTTTTAAAGTGACACTGTTAAGTTAGCCAAAAGGCAAAAACAATTTAATTACAATATTTAATACTAGCGCACTGGTACAATCTTATCCCACTAATAGAAGCAGAAACTGATAAAAGGTCATCAAATTGTGCGTTCTTCCCGATTCTGTGAATGTGTGCATGTGGTATGTGAAGATATGCATTACAGTAACATTGATAATGGCAAAAATACATATATTGTGCCTTCTCAATGCATATCAATGGGGGAAGAGTTAAATTGTGAGCCTGCCCCCTTGCAAAAACTAATTGGAATAAGAATAGATCACTGACCTATCTACTAGCTGGTCACTGACCAGCCTAGCAAACAAACAAAAAAGATAAACTGAACCTCTTAGAGTCTTGCTCTCTTAAATTAAGCAATACCTACTGCCAACTGGGTAGGTATTGAGCTGGAATATCATCTAGAGCAGTGGTTCTCCACCTTTAATCTTCATGAGGATCACCTCAAGGGCTTGGTAAAATACTGGTTGCTGGGCCAGCAGAGTGTCTGATTCAGTGGTCTGGGGTGAGGCTGGAGAATTCGAGTTTCTAACAACAAGCTCCCAGCTGATTCTGATGCTGCTGGCCCAAGGACCACACTTGGAGAACCACCGATCTCGGCATTATCAGGGTGCAGTTGTTTCTGGACCATGGGCACACGGCAGATGTACAAATGGGGGAAGGACAGAGAAGCTCACAGAAGGAACTAAAGACCAACTGTGGTTCCCGACTACATTCTGTTTTCTGGAAGCCCAGCTACACTTGGTTTCCTGATTTGAGGCTCTATGTGACCTCTGTGGTATTTTTTAATTTTTTTAATATGTTTTTATTTATTTTTGAGAGAGAGAGAGAGAGAGAGACAGAGACAGAGCATGAGCTGGGGAAGGGCAGAGAGAGAGGGAGACACAGAATCCGAAGCAGACTCCATGCTCTGAGGTGTCAGCACAGAGCCTGACGGGGAGCTCCAACCCACGAAATGAGAGGTCATGACTTGAGCCAAAGTCAGATGCTCAACTGACTGAGCCACCCTGGCACCCCATGACCTCTTTGTATCTTTACACTAAACTCCCCTTCATTTAACTTAACCTGAGTGAGTCTCTTTGAGCTATAGAAAGCCTGCCTAGGGAAGCCTGGGTGGCTCTGGTGGTTGAGCAACTGATTCTTGATTTCAGCTCAGGCCTGATCTCCTGGTTGTGCATTGGATCTACTTGGTTTTACCCAGCCTGGAGTCTGCTTAAAATTCTCTCTCTCCCTCTCCCCCGACCCCTCCCCAGCTTGTGCACACATATAGGTGCACACAGGTGCATTATAAATAAATAAATAGATAGATAGATAGATAGATAGATAGATAGATAGATAGATAAATTTCACCTAGAACACAGTTGAATATTATGTCCTTCAGTGGAGACAAAGTGCATTATCTTGATTCCATTCCAACCCACCCCCTGTATAACCAAGGTAATGGTTTGGTGTTTATCTGTCCACATCTTTACCAAAAGCTCCGTATACACATATATGCAAATGTTTTACTATTTCTGTTACAAAAATTAAATTGTTCTGACTTAGCATTCAGATTCTGCTATAGACGTACATGTGTACGGCTTAGACAAGCTGAAGTTTGCTTCTATTTGCATAACTGTCCCGAGATGGGTGGTCCAAAACTGGTGAGGTACTTCTGTCCTCTGAGGTCATCTCAGTGTCCCCACTACCCTGGGATCATGACCTGAGCCGAAGTCAAGAGTCAATCACTCAACTGACTGAGCCATCCAGGTGCCCCAAGTTCCTGATGTTCTTACTCACACGCTTCGGAAAGGGCAGATGTTTATCCCTGATCACATCTAGTATAAACTATTTCCTCCAACCTCTTCTTTATAGATTTTATATGTAGATATTTGCAAGTTTTACTATGTTCCAGCAGTCCAATTGTTTTCTTACTGTTTACTGGTTTATGTTAGAAGGTAGTAGGAGACAGGATTCTAAGAGTTGAAATTCCACCATTCTTAGTCTTGCTCTGCAGCTCTAGGTGACTGAACAGATCTCACAGCTTCCTAAGCCCTCTTCCCACCTCTAGGGGCCTAACCTGACAGGCAAAGGCACGAAACTCACGGGGTCTGATGAGAATTAAATGACATAGCACATGGAATGCACCAAACCCCACAGGTGCCGTTAAATGGACCAATATTTAGCCAGGATGCCCCATGATGGCCCTGCAGCGCGACACCGAAACACATTCATTCGGCTACAATGTGTATTTCTATAGGGAACCACTCATTGCAGGAAGAAAATTATAACCATCGTCAGGGAAGCAAGAAGCCCTCAGTTCAGCTGCTACACTGGCTGCATGAGCCCTTTCAGTTTAGGAAAACTAAAAATGAGCTCTCACACCCAGAGCCCTTCTCCCCAGCTTGAGGCCAGGCTGCACTGCCTCCTGGGCCGGGTGAGCAGCACTTGGAGCCCACTGCCCGCCACATCTGCCCAGCCAGCTCTAAGTCAAACCCTGCCCACGTTTCCCCATTCTATCGTGCTGTACCTTTGAAATATCCACTGTGACAGCCTCTGGTCACACTGAGAGGTCTGAGCAGTCCAAGACAGCTCCTTATGTACAAACTACTATTTGTGTTAGCACTGCAGTTACAGATTTGCGTAGCTCGGGAGTGACCTGCCTCTAACACTCTTTTCCCCACAGCCCGATTTGTACTGCTTGATTTTGCAAAACATTTCATTTTGCAAAACATTTGATTTTACAAAACATTCCTGAAAAATGAAGTTTTTTCAGGAATGCCAGCCCGAGCGTTGGCCCTAGAATGTACAGCCTCACACTGTATTGTTCATACCTTCCATCCGGCATTGATCGGTTGGGGACCCAATTCCACACAGGCTTCAGCCTGCCTTCCGTGGCCACGGCCCCCCCCGGCCCCCCAGGGTTTCTCCGATGGGTGGTGCGGACTGCCTCCTGGGGCGTGCTCAGCCTGGCTCACTGCAACACAGAGGCGAAGGCTGTTACGAGCCCTTGGGCGACCCTCTGTCAATGCTGGATGGGAGCCAGTGGATGAAGACTTCTAAATACTTCTCCTTTTCATCCCTCAGATGGTCACTTTGAGGCACTTTGAGGCATTCTGTATAGTTCCTCAGAAGTTCCTGTTGGCATCGGAGCCCAGTTGCCCACAACACTGACTGATGCAACTGGCTTGGCTTTCCCCTTCCTTGGCCAGGTCGGTTCCCTAGACCCTCAGTCTTGCTTTCTGGAATCGCCTCCCTCAGTAAAGCTCTAGTCTCAGGCTTTTCTTTCTGAGAGAACTAAGGTAACATGGGCTGCATTCGAGTCAAAACACCTTCACTTTATGTTGGTCAACAGTCAAGTCATTGCCCAATCCTTCGAAAGGCCTTCAGCATCTCTTCCCCAGGACCCCCCAGACCTCCTTATGATCCCTACCTGAAGCCCTAAAGCCTTCATCTAGAATTTTCTGTTTGGAGGGGTACCTGGGTGGCTCAGTTAAGTGTCCACTTTTGGCTCAGGTCACGATCTCACAGTTCGTGAGTTCGAGCCCCACATTGGATTCTCTGTCTCCCTGTCTTTGCCCCTCCCCCACCAAAAAACGAATAAACTTTTTTTTTTTAAGGGTAGTGGTGCCTGGGTGGCTCAGTTAGTTACGTATCTGACTCTTGGTTTTGGCTCAGTTCATGATCTTGCAGTTTCATGAGTTTGAGCCCTGCTTGGGATTCTCTCTCTCTCTGCCCCTCCCCCACTCTGCCTCTCAAGATTAGTAAACTTAAAAAAAAATACTTAGAATCTTTTGTGTGGTTTGGATAGAAGAAACCAAGTCTTCAGCATCTGACCCCGTGTCTAGATTGAACGCAAGTGTCTCCTCCATGGGCACCTGGGTAGCTAAGTCAGTTAAACATCTGACTCTTGATCTCGCCTCAGGTCACTATCTAATGGTTCAGGAGTTTGAGCCCCATGTCAGGCTCTGCTCTGACAGCATGGAATCTGCTTGGGACTCTCTCTCTGCCCCTACCTCGTGTGTGTATTCTCTCTCTCTTTCTCTCTCAAAATAAATAAACTTAAAAAGAAGAAGAAGTGTCACCTCTGTATCGAGGGCTAGTCTGGATCCTGAACAGGAACAGACTCTGACAGCTCCAGCTCTCAGCTCTACGCCAGGATTCCGAAAAAAAAAAAAAAACTGTGGCCAAAAGGGTGAACAGTGGGTTTATGAGTCCCAGCTCTTCCCTCCTTGTCACATTCCAGAAGAGCTCAGAAAGGAGGAAGGGAGACTATTCCTAAGACCCATACTTTCCACTGGGGCACTCCCTTCTTAGACTTTGACACTGGGTAGGTGGGTGTGTGCGTATGCATGCATGAGCATACACTTGAGCCTGATTTTGTCTTCATGTTCTCTGCATTCTTTGTATCCTAAAATCTAGGTCTTTAACTCTTAGACTTTGGGATTTCACAGAATACTACATAAAAGACATGTTTTTTAAATTGTAAAGCTGCAGGGGCTCCTGGGTGGCTTAGTCAGTTGAGTATCTGACTTCAGCTCAGGTCATTATCTCGCAGTTCATGAGTTCAAGCCCTGTATCAGGCTCTGTGCTGACAGCTCAGAGCCTGGAGCCTGCTTCAGATTCTGTGTCTCCCTTTCTCTCTGCCCCTCCCTCACTCGCACTCTGTCTCTCTCTCTCTCAAAAATAAACATTAAAAAAATTAAAAATAAAATATTTAAATTGTAAAGCTGTCATAATTTGTATCAGATTAGGGAGAAATTTATAAGACACAATCCATGGTTCTACAATTTTCTCTTGCCATCATCTGCCATAGGCTTAATGCAGTCTTCACCACTATTCTGGAAAGTCCTCTTTGTTCTGCAAATGTGTTCTGTAGCTTTAATATTAAATGAATCATCACAATTCAAAAGCTCAGCAAATAGTTTGTTTAATCCCCAAATAACATCCTTGAATGTTCCAGTGGGAGTCCAGCCAACACTGTCAGTTGAACGGTCTCTTAATAAATTTAGAATATTTCACCTGCCTTAGCGATGCTGGGGTGTCAGATCCTGGTCAAACGTTCATGCTAGGAGGTACCATGTCATGGGTAGTGGGACCTGTAGTTCCAAACTGGAAATGTCCACCTTGGTGGTTACCCTCTTAGGGGGTTACAGTTTGCTGAAAGCAATGGGTTTGTTTGGAATGGGGAAATGCAGTTGGCACATACAAGGTAAATTGGCTTCAAGTTTGTAACCTCCTTCAAAGCAGCTTGTTTCTCAAGAAACCCTGAGTCGAATCAGAGTGACATCTGGACGCTTGGGAACTGTCAGCCCACTTGGAGTGCTGACCAGTGTTAGCCTTCACCCTGAGCACCCAGGGACATGTGAGGTTGGCCCTGTGACCAACACCTGCAGGACCTAGCAAGACATGTAGCCTCTCACAGTGGCATCAGAGTCTTGTAGACTTTTCATCAGCCTTCTTCTCCCTCCAGTGCCCTTGTTCAAAGGAGTCTGGCTTATACAGTTCAGTAAATGAGCAAATGATGCCCTAAGTAATATAAAACAGGTAAAAGGGCCATCATTGAACATGAAAATTTGTACTTAGCTTTAATTCACACGAAGATTGTTTTATTTGCCTCAATACAATGATCACTTCATACTCCCAAGTTTATTGTACAAAATTAGAGCAAATCAGTCCCCCAGTGTACAACTCCTTTCTAAGTTTAAGAAAGGTGACTCTAATGGCTTTTTTTAATTCTTCAGGTTTTTAAGAAAAGGAGACTATTTTTAAAAATTGATTGTCCAGCGCCCCCTGGGTGGCTCAGTCAATTGAACGTCCAACTCTTGATTTCGGCTCAGGTCATGATCCCAGGGTCATGGGATGGAGCCCCATATCTGGTTCTGTGCTGGGCATGGAACCTGCTTAAGATTCTCTCTCTACCTCTCCTTCTGTCCCTCCCTACTCATGCTCTTTCTCTCTCTCTCTCTCAAATTAAAAAAAAAATTGGGGTGCCTGGGTGGCTCAGTTGGTTAAGCATCTGACTTCAGCTCAGGTCATGATCTCATGGTTCATGAGCTTGAGCTCCACATTGGGCTCTGTGCTGACAGCTCAGAGCCTGGAGCCTGTTTCAGATCCTGTGTCTCCTTCTCTCTCTGTCCCTCCTCTGCTCTCTCTCTTTCTCTCTCTCTCTCTCAAAAATAAATAAAACATAAAAAATATCCATCATTCAAATGACATTCCACAATACTGAAGTCCAAGTAACTTCCCAAATTCCAAAGGCAAAATTTGATTCCAGGTGTGTCCAGTAATTCATACCTCACTCTACAGGTGGAATTTAAATGTAATTCAATCTTGTTGCCAACTGGAAAATATATTTCTTTAATTTTTCTTTATTCTTGAGAGAGAGAGAGAGAGAGCGAGCGAGCATGAGCGGGGGTGGGGGGGCAGAATGAGAGACGGATGCAGAATCTGAAGCAGACTCCAGGCACTGTGCTATCAGAGCCTGACATGGGGCTCAAACTCATGAGCCATGAGACCATGACCTGAGCCAAAATCAGACACTTAACCTACTGAGGCACCCAGGCGCCCCTTAAAAATGTTTCCAGAAAAGGCCAGCAGTTAAAAGCTATTTAATTTACCACTAACTAGTCAACTGATAGTCAATGTGTGAGATTTACCCATATGTATTACAGCAGTGGTCCTCACACTTTATTCTGCATCAGAATCACCGGGGGAGATCATTAAACCACAGACTGATGGGACCCTATCCTCAGAGACCTTAATTCATAGGTCTTGGATGGGGTAGGAGAAACTGCATTTCTAACAAGTTCCCAGTTGATGCTGAGCCTGTGGGGGAACCACACACTGACTGTGTTAGAGAGATGTGCAAATACTGGCTATTAGTCTAACTATAAAAGAGACATAAATTCTGTTTTATTCAGGGACAAAAGGGGCCCAAAATTAGCTCTGGCCTGGAAAACAAACCAAGGCTACCTATAGAGTTTTTCTTTGGGGCTAGTAGTTGTCAAGGGTGCTGGGGTGGGGGCAGAGTCCAACAGACGTGGAGAAGATGTACATGTCATATTTAACACTGTGAAACCAGTTACTGGAACCACCCATTTAGGAGTGTGACAGGCGCCAAAATCTCACCTCAATCTAGCGTCTGCCCCCTGACTTCTCTGCAACTCCCTCCCCCATGAAAAAATGAAAAAGGAATTATCTTCATGTTGATCTAATCTCTCAAGGCCTAAAGTGTGAACTGGTCAGTTGGCGATGAAATTTAAAAAACCTTTACGAGTAATTTGCCATCAACAGGTGTAAAGTACATTTGTATCCATTATTATTTTTGATCCTCAACCAATCCTAGGAAGTGGACCTCACTACCTCTTTACACCGGTGAGGGAATTGAGTCACACAAAAGATAAATGACTAGCTCAACATTACAGCTAACATAGAGTGCCAGTGCTCAAATCCAGGCTTTAAAAAATGTTTTTAATGTTTATTTATTTCTGAGACAGAGAAAGACAGACAGACAGACAAAGCATGAGCAGGGAGGGGCCGGGGGGCGGGGAGCACAGACACAGAATCAGAAGCAGGCTCCAGGCTCTGAGCTGTCCGCCCTGAGCCCAACTCGGGGCTCAAACCCACGAACCACAAGATCATGACCTGAGCTTATGTTGGACACTTAACTGACTGAGCCACTCAGGCGCCCCTCAAATCTAGGTTTTCTAAGACCAACAACTAAAACTTTAAACAATCCAGAGATGTAAATTTCCAGAAATATTGAAGTCAAGGGAGAAGTCTGTTGTCCTTTGTTAATGCTGTTTCTCAGACATATTAGAAATAATTAGTAATCTTTAAATACTTGCAATACTTGGGAGATATATATATATCTCTTCTTTTCCCATTTATCTGTCCATGGACACGTATTGCTGCAATAAACATAGAGGTGCACATATCTTTCAAATTAGTGTTTTCATATTCTTAGGGTAAATACCCAGTAGTGGATTTATTTACTGGACTATATGGTAGTTCTCTTTTTAATTTTTTGAGGATCTTCCATACTGTTTTCCACAGTGGCTGCACCAGTTTGCATTCCCAAACTGCAGGGTTTGCTGCAACCTTTCACATAAGGGTTCCTTTCCTCCACGTCCTTGGTAACGCTTGCTGTCTCTTGTGTTTTTGAATTGAGCCATTCTGACAGGTGTGAGGCGTTATCTCATTGTGGTTCTGATTGGATTTCCCTGATAATGAGTGATGTTGAGCATCTTTTAATGTGTCTGTTGGCCATCTGTATGTCCTCTTAGGAGGAATGTCTTTATATCTTCTGCCCATTTTTAATTGGATTATTTGGGGGGGTTTTGGCGTTGAGTTGTGTAAGTTCTTTATATATTTTGGATACTGACGTTCTGTTGCATATGCTATTTGCAAATATCTTCTCCCATTCGGTAGCTTATCTTTTAGTTTTGTTGATTGTTTGCTGTGCAGAAGCTTTCTATTTTGATGCAGTCCCAACAGTTTATTTTTATTTCCTTTGCCTCAGGAGACATATCTAAAAAAATGTTGCTACAGCTAATGTTAAAAAAAATTACTGCTTGTGTTCTCTTCTAGGATTTTTATAATTTCATGTCTTACATTTAGGTCCTTAATCAATTTTGAGTTTATTTTTATGTATGATATAAGAAAGTGGTCGAGTTTCATTCTTTTGCATGTAGCTGTCCATTTTTCCAGTACCATTTATTAATGATGTCTTTTTCCTATTGCATATTCTTGCCTCTAATCAAAGATTAGTAGACCATATAACTGTGGATTTATTTCTGGACTCAAGTTTTGAGAATTCTTTATATCTTCTGGGCACAAGTCCTTTATCAGATATTTGCTTTAAAAGCATTTCCTTCTTGGGGTGCCTCACTGCTTACTCAGTAGAGCATGCAACTCTTGATCTCAGGGTTGTGAGTTCAAGCCCCAACCTGAGTGTAGAGCTTACTTTAAAAAAGTAAAAAATTAAATTAAATTAAAAAAGATTTCCTCCTAATCTGTGACTTATGTTTTCATTCTTAACTGTCTCTCACTATGAACAGGGAGTTTACACTTTGATGAAGTCCACATGTATCAAGTTGTTTTTTATAACCCTACTTTCAGTCTCATATCTAAGAAATATTTGCCTAACCTCAAGGTCACAAATATTTCACCTGTTTTCTTTGAGAAGTTTAATAGCTGTAGGTTTTACATTTTGATGTATGATACACTTGGAGTTATTTTCTGTATAGGATGTGAAATATGATTTGAAGTTTTTTTAATGAAGATATTCAAATTTGTCCTAGCAACATTTGTTGAAAGACTATCTTTTTTCCAATTAATGCTTTTGCACCATTGTCAAAAACCTATTGTTCATATATGTGAAAGTCTGGACTCTATTCTATTCTATTCATTGATTTGTCTATCTTTAAGCCAATGTAACAACATCTTTATTACTGTACCTTTATAATGATTCTTGAAATCAGATAATGTTACTAGAATCATATGCTATAAAATTTGATAAAATATATGAAAAACAATAAAAAGAAAGAGAGTAAACTCTTCTTTTTCCCATATTCTACACTTTGGGGGGAGTTTATTTTTAGGAAAGTAATTTGAAAGAAAAAGAACTATATTTATCTTAAAATATTATATAACAATTTTTCCCCAGCCGGAAACAGACAAACAAACAAGGTTATTTCAACGGTAATAAAAATTTAGTCTTCCCCCATTCTGTGTATTTCCAGGGGTTTACTTACAGAAAGTAATTTCACTTTTAATTATTTAAAAGTATTTTATGACAAAATTTTCCCCAACAAAAATGTGAAAATGTCTTCCACGTTGAACACTGGAGAAATTATTGTCAATTATGTCATCTCTCCAGGACGGAATTATAGTTTTAAAAGAGAAGGTTTGGGGCGCCTGGGTGGCTCAGTTGGTTGAGCCTCCGACTTCGGCTCAGGTCATGATCTCTCAGTTGTGGGTTGGAGCCCCGTGGCGGGCTCTATGCTGACAGCTCAGAGCCTGGAGCCTGCTTCCCATTCTGTGTCTCCCTCTCTCTCTGCCCCTCCCCTGCTCACACTCTGTCTCTCTCTGTCTCAAAAATAAATAAACATTAAACATTTTTAAAAAACTAAAGAGAAGCTTCATGAAGAGAAAACGACTTAAGAAACACTGTTGATACGTGTATACATTTGATGAACTAACATCAAGTGGCAGTAGAACACAAATTGGCTTGTCCATAAACTGATCATAACTCTGAGAACTACGCACAGGGAGGAGGGAAAGTTGTGGCTTTAAAAGCTGGAAGCAGAAATCCTCAGAAAGTGAGCTAGCTCTGCTTTGGCCGCACACTTTCTAGATCCTCATGGTCATAGCCATCTAGAGCTTAGAGCTGTGCCGGGTTAGGGTGAGGAGAGTAATGCAGCATTGCTCTTCCAATAAAGAAAGCCAAAGTTTTACTTTTGGAGGGCAAGTGAAGGTGGAAGAGAGAGCAGTGGGCAGAAGCTGGCAGAGATGAACAGTGAACAAACAGAGAGAAAGGTGAGCAAAGGAGGGGAGGCTGGAAACTTCTGGAGAAGAAATGGCCCATGACAGGATTCAAGGAACAACCGTGAGGCAGAAATGCAAGATGGAGCTAGAAGAGACAGAGAATGAAAACAAAAAATGTGCCCGGAAACTGATAAATTTGGGATTTCCAGGATGCTAACTTTTGTGTTATACAAATAAAAAGTAAAATTGCTGTTATATTAGAGGAGTGGAACATGACTGAAGAAAGTTTTCAAAATCAATTTGTACCTATTTTATTAATCTATTCCTTTAGATTAGGACAGCTTTATAGAGATTTTCAGCATATAGTGTATCTCTATGCACAATTTTTTTCATAAATTTCTTGACCTTTCTCTGATTTCTCAGATATCATTTCTTCCGTACATATTCCTGAATGATTTATTCTAGTTCCCCTTAGTATGTCCCCCCCACCAAATCAATGAATGAATGGCATAGCAACATAAAAAAAAATCTAACTATATACCCCAAACTTAATGACAAAGTTGGTATTTTAATTCCATAAAGAAAGTAGGGGCACCTGGGTGGCTCAGTCGGTTAAGCGTCCAGCTTCAGCTCAGGTCATGATCTCACAGTTCGTGGGTTCAAGCCCGGTGTCACGCTCTGTGCTGACAGCTAGCTCAGAGCCTGGAGCCTGTCTTCAGATTCCGTGTCTCCCTCTCTCTGACCCTCCCCTGCTCATGCTCTCTCTCTCTTTTTCTCAAAAATAAATAAAACATTTAAGAAAGTATGATTACCATGGCTAGAGTAATTGACTTTTTATCTGAAAGAAAACAAACCAGAATCCTCACTTCATGCATGCTCTGTACAGAAATGATTCCTAATATAACAAAGATGCAAAAGGTTTTTTTTTTTATTTGGTAGAAGAAAATTCAGGAAAATATTGGTATAACTTTGGAGTAAAGGTGAAATTGTCTTAAATAAGGTAAAAAAATTGAAAGACTATAAAAATATTCGTGGCTATGTAAATTTGGAAAATTGAATGGAAAACAAACTGTAGAAAAAGAAATAAATGACTTATGAAAAAAATTAACAGAAAGGAGAGGTACCTGGCCAATCATTTGGGAAAGCATGGGACTCTTGATTATATGATTATGAGTTTGGATTTGAGCCCCACATTGGATGTAGAGATTATTTAAATAAATGAAACTTTTGGGGTGCCTGGGGGAATCAGTTGGTTAAGCATCTGACTCTTGGTTACAGCTCAGGTCATGATCCCAGGGTCGTGAGATCAAGCCTCACACAGAGCCCACATGGGGCTCCATGCTGGGTGTGGAGCCTGCTTAAGATTCTCTCCTTCCCCCTCTCTGCCCCTGCTCAGCGCATGCTCTCTCCCTCTCTCTCGCAAAATACATAAATAATAAATAAAGCTTTTAAAAATTAACAAAAGAATATAAAACTGTAGTCTGCAAACAGAAAACATTGATGAAAGAAATTAAAGACCTAAATAAATGGAAAGGCATCTCATGTTCATAGTTCAGAAATTTAGTATAATAAAAATGGCAATAATCTCAAAATTGATTTGTAGATCCACTGTAATCTCTATCCAGTCTCAACTGGCTTCTTTTCAAAAACGGACAAGCTGATCATAAAATCCATGTGAAATTTCAAGAACCCCTCACCCTTTATTTTCATCCTGAATAAACAACAACAACAAGAATTTGGGAGAATTCATAGTTCCTGATTTCAAACCTTACTACAAAGCTACAATAATCAAGCCAGTGTGGCACAGGCATAAGGATAGACATATAAATCAAGGGAATAAACCTGGGAGCTCAAAAAAAAGAACTTTCACATCTGTGGACAACTAATTTTCAACAAATGTGCCAGGACTATGCGCTGAAGCAAGAACAGTCTTTTCAACAAATGGCACTGAGACAATGGGACATGCACCTATAGAAGAATGTAGTTGGACTCCTACTTCATGCAATATACAAAATTTAACCCCAGGTAGATCAAAGATGTAAAGTTACAGAACGCTTAGAAGAAAATGGGAATGTAAACTTTCATGACTTTGGATTATGCAATGATTTCTTAGCTATGATATCAAAAACATAAGCAAAAAAATGCATTGAGCATCGCCAAAGTTAAAAACCGTTGTGGCTCAAAGGACATCAACTTGAAAGTAAAATGACCACCCATAGGATGGGAGAAGCTATCTGCAAGTCATATAGCTGATAGGAGTCCAGTGCCTGGAATACATCTATGTATGTATGTATTACACATACACACTTAATTTTGTGAACCTATAGAATACAGTTATGATAGTCTTAATGTCCTGTCTAACATTCGTGTCAGTTTGAGTTAGTTTCAATTGATTGATTTATCTCATTATAGGTTGTATGTTTCAGGCTTTCTGCATGCATGGCAACACTTTTGGATGCCAGACATGTGTACTTTACCTTATTGAGTGCTGAATATTTTTGTATCACAATAAATCTTCTTTAGATTTGTTCTGAGGCTTACCCGAGTTACTTGGAAATACTTTAGTCCTTCCAGATTTTGCTAAGATTTGTTAGGTATTCTAGAACAGTGCTCAGTCTAGAGCTAAGTATTCCACTAGGAGACAAGACTCTTCTGTGTACTCTACCCCAGGCTCTCTGAATCTTGAAGTTTTCCCATCTGGCTGCTGAAACAGACACTTTTCTTTCTTTTTTTTTTTTTAATTTTTTTTTTATGGTTTTTATTTATTTTGTAGAGACAGAGACAGCAGGAGCAGGGGAGGGTCAGAGAGAGAGGGAGACACAGAATCTGAAGCAGGCTCCAGGCTCTGAGCTGTCAGCACAGAGCCCAACGCGGGGTTCGAACCCACAAACCATGAGATCAAGACCTGAGCCGAAACTGGACGCTTAACCGACTGAGCCACCCAGGCGCCTCTGGAACAGACACTTTTCTTGGCCTGTGTGAGTGGCAGGCACTCCTACCTCTAATCATTTCAGGTGGTGGTTCCTTTCCTGCCTCAGGTAAGGACTTAGTGTCCTCACCAGTATGCCTTTATCAGTACCCAACCCAATAGTCAAAGGGCCTCTCTGCATATGCCCAGAGTCCCCTCTGTCTATAGCTCTTTCCTCCCCCCCCACCCCCACCCCCGCTCTGTTCAGTGGCCTCTAGTGACTCTAGTCTCCCCAGACTCTCCAGTTCATCTCATCAACTCAGAGAGTTTGCTGGTCTCCACTTGTGTTCTCTCTGAGCCACAGTCTGGAAAATCTCAAAGTGTATACAGGGACACTTGCAGGGCTCGTCTCGTTTGTTTCCTGATTCTCAGGGACCAACTGCCCTTCACTGCCTTTTGTATCCTCCCAGAAATTACACTATCATTCACACAAATGCACCCCCCCACACACACCCCAAAATGACTTCATAGAAAACATGCATTTTTGCACTTTGCTTCTTAAAATTTAGTGTCTTGAATACCTTCTATATCATGGCCTAAAGTGTGATCTCAGTTAACATTTGCATAGAAGCCATTAAATGGAGACAACCGTCACTTATTCTAGCAGTCTTCTGTTTGTGAATATTTAGTTTTATTCAGAAATTTTCTGTTACCAACAACACTGTACTATACACCTTATGTAAATATGTGACTACTGGACATGAATGTGCACATATATACTCATTTGTCAGCACGTATATATGCAAATAGATGCAACATATATATTTACCTATGTAAATATACACTTACAAATATATTATTTTAGCTTTGATTTTAATCATTTCATTTGTAATTGAATAGTGAATTATTATGAACAAAAGTTCTTTTTTTTAATAATGTGTATTTATTTTTGAAAGACAGAGAGGCAAAGTATTAGTGGTGGAGGGGCAGAGAAAGAGGGAGACAGAATCCGAAGCAGGCTCCAGGCTCTGAGCTGTCAGCACAGAGCCCGACGCAGGACTCAAACCCACCAACCATGAGATCATGCCCTGAGCCGAAGTTGGACACTTAACCGACTAAGTCACTCAGGTGCTCTAAGTTCTTTTTTTTTTAATTTTTTAAATGTTTATTGATTCTTGAAAGAGAGAGACAGACATACAAACAGAGCATGAGCAGGGGAAGGGCAGAGATAAAGAGGGAGACACAGAATCCGAAGCAGGCTTCCGGCTCCAAGCTGTCATCTCAGAGCCCGATGCGGGGCTCAAACCCACAAACCACAAGATCATGACCTGGGCTGAAGTCAGACACTTTACCTCCACCCAGGCACCCCTAAAGTTTTTTTTTTAAGTTGATTTACTTATTTTTGAGAGAGAAAGAGAGAGAGAGAGCAAGCACAAGTGGGGAAGGGAAAGAGAAAATCCTAAGCAGGCGCCACACTGTCAGCCCAGAGCCTGATGCAGGGCTTGAACCCACAAACCACAAGATCATGACCTGAGCTGAAGTCAGAAGCTTTAACCAACTGAGCCACCCAGGTACCCCTATGAGCAAAATATCTGATAATAGTCTCCTTGGGTTCAAATCCTGGCTTTATCACTCTGAAGTTGTGTAACCTTAAGCCAGTTATTTGTGCCTTGGTTTTCTCTTCTATAAAATGGAGATGTTACATGGAAGTAGTACCTACCTACCTCTCGGGGTACCGAGGGATTTAAGTAATGTAACCAAAGCCAGGCACTTAGCACAGTACCGGGCACGTGGTAAGGATTCAATAAATAGAAGCTATCATTACCACCATGTGTCTTTATACATGCAGATACCCTTATAAACATATAAAGCTGTCTGATCGATTCCTCAGATTGGAAATGTTGGATGAAAGGGTATGTGGATTTAAGAGTTGTAATAATATCAAATAATCCTCCAAATATTGAACTAATTTACACACTTCTACCTACAGTGTGTGAATTGCTTATTTCTTTCTATCTTTGACAATACTTGACCTTATCAAATTTTTAATAGCTATAATCCTATTGATGGAAAAGTGGTATTTCATTATGAATGTATTTCTTTCATTATGAATCAGACCAATCATCTTGACACACATGTACTGTCAATATTCATGTGCATGATTTACCTGTTTATGAGTATTGCTCATTCTGCAACTGGGGTATTCATCTTTCAATTACTGATGTTTAAGAAATCTTTCCATATTAAGGAAATTAGCTCTTTACCTGCAAATATTTTCCCATTTGTTGTGTATCTTTTGACTTTAATAATAACATCTCGTTCAATTGAAATTTCTTTTAACAGGTAAAATTTATCAATCATTTAATTTTTACCTTCTGAATTTCATTTTGCTTCAAATGGCTTTCAACTCCTAAATAATCAACACAAATCACGCCCGTCATTTTCTGACTTGACTCTTTTTTAACGATTAAAACTTTAATTTGTATGGAATATATTAGTAAAGAATGGGGAAGGAATCCAATTTTATATCATCTTTAGTTTCCTGTTGTCCCGTCTCTGTTTACCAATTAGTCAGTCTTTTCCTCACTTTTTCAAAATATTACATCTAATGAATCCATATAATGAGTCACCTTCTGTATTTAGCATTTTGTATACCTGTGAGAGTTGTTTCTGAGTTATCAGGCACTGGTAATATTACAAGGGGGGCAGGATCTGAAGCGGGCTCCTCACTGACACCAGTGAGCCCAATGTGGGGCTCGAACTCACAAACCATGAGATCATGACCTGAGCCAAAGTCAGACACTCAGTCAACTGATGTCACCTGGTCATCCCATAATATTCTTTTTTAGTAAAGCTTGTCTAGGTGAGAAAATCATAGAATTCTAGCACTGGAAGGAAGTTCAAAATTATCCAGCCCAACCTCCAGTCAAATTTAGAATTTTTTCTACAGCACACATGGCAGATTGTCACCTAGCCTTAGCTTGAAGATCTCTAGCAATGAAAAATTCAAACTCCATGTGACAGATGCTTCCATTTTTGGACACTTCTAGTGATTAGAAGTTTTTATTATGTTGTACTAAAATCAGCCTTCTGAAATTCCTGTCCACTTTTTCTAGTTCTACTCTGACAGCGTGCATATCTGTTCCAATTCAAACCTATCAACCTTTCAGTACATGGAGACATCTAGTTTGTCTCCCTCTGGCCTTCTTGAAGGGAAAACATGAGCATTGATCCCTCTGCTCCCCATAGGCTTAACAAGTTCTCTTCTCTTTGGATAACTAACCAGTTAGCAGTGCGATGTTTTTTAATTTGTCATATTTCCAAAAAATACGTCTATACAATAAAAATTAATAATCTTCACCCCCTACATTCTGACCCTCTTCCAATTCTCTCATCTCAAGAAACCAATGATAATCTTATGCATATTCTTTTATGTTTTCTCTACCTATACATATAGAAGTGTTCTTTAAAATGATATGACTTCCCTTTTGCATATAACAATATTTCAGGTACTTTATGTATTTCTAAGTCAATACATATAGAGATCTACAGCATTCTTTAAAATAACTTCAGGGCATCTGGCTGGCTCAGTCAGTAGAGCATGCAACTCTTGTTCTCCAGGCTGCTGAGTTTAAGCCCCATGTTGAGCATAGAGCCCACATTAAAAAATGAAAAAGAAATGGACTGGTTGGCTCAGTCAATTAAGCTTGCAATTCTTGATTTCAGCTTAAGTCATGATCTCATGGTCATGAGGTTCAGCTCCGCATCGGGCTCCATGCTGAACGTGGAGGCTACTTGGGATTCTCTCTCTCCTCTCTCTCATGCACACCCTCTCCCTCTCTCTCAAATAAATAAACATTAGAAAAAAGTGAAGTAAAAAAAATTTTTTTAAGTTTATTTCTTTTTTTTGAGAGAGAGAGAGAGAGAGACAGTGCAGAGCCTGATGCAGGGCTCAAACTCACAAACCATGAGATCATGACCTGAGCTGAAATCAAGGGTCGGACACCTAACCAACTGAGACATCTGGGTGCCCTACTTCAGAATATTTCATACTATAGATTTGCCATAATTTATTCTAAAATTTCCCCTACACATGAATGATGTCTCCATATTTTTTAGCCATTATAAAAGAAATAATACAATATACATCCTTACATATAGATTGTTATATACTAGTGCTTTTATTTCTATAAAATACATTTCTAGAAGATCGTGGCTTGTGCCAGGAGATTGTTGGGTATGTGCATTTTATTTCTTTATTTTTAATTTTATTGCGGTAGGAACACTTAACATGAGATCTACCCTCTTAACATATTTTTAAGTGTGTAATATGGTACTGCTGAATACCATATTGGGTACAATGATGTACCGTAGATCTCCAAAACTTATTCATCTTGCCCAACTGAAACTTTATGCCTGTTGTCTACTATCCTTTTCCCAAGACGCTGACAACTACCATTCTGTTTTTTGGCTCTATGAGTTTGGCTATTGTAGATACCTCGTATAAATAAAATCAAGTAGTATTTGTCTTTCTGTGACTGGCTTATTTCATTTACCCCATTCCCTGGAGGATTCATCAATGTTGCCACATTCCTGATAGCAGGAATCTTTCTGTTTTAAGGCTGAATAATATTCCATTGTATGTATACTCCACATTTTTTCTTATCCATTCACCCACTGATGGATATTTGTACTGTCCATTTAAAAGTTCTTGATTTTAATTCTTTTGGATAAATACCTAGAAGCGGGATTGCTAGATCATATGGTAGTTCCAGTTTTACTTTTTTAAGGAATCTCCATACTATTTCCATAGCAGCTGCACCATTTTGCATTTTGTGTTTTTTAATTTTTTTTAGCATTTATTTATTTTGGGAGAGATAAAGAGAGGAGGAAGAGGAGGGACACAGAGAGAATCCCAAGCAAGCTCTGTGCCGTCAGCCCAGGCCCTGATGTGAGGCTCCATCTCATGAACTGTGAGATCATGACCTGAGCCAAAACGAGGAATCACTTACCCAACTGAGCCACCCAAGCACCCCTGCATTTTGAACAGTAGTATACAAGGGTTCCAATCTCCCCACACCTTTACCAACACTTGTCATCTTTGGGGGTTTGTTTGTATTTTGTTTTGTTTTGTTTATTTGTTTGTCTATTTTTAAAGTTTATTTTTAAGAGAGACAGAGTATGAGTGGGGAAGGGGCAGAGAGAGAGGAAGACACAGAATCCAAAGCAGGATCCAGACTCTAGGGCTGTCAGATCCCCAATGTGGATGTCGGATCCGATGTCAGATGCTTACCTGACTGAGCCACCCAGGCACCCCTGTTTTGTTTTTTATAATGGCCATCCTAACAGGAATGAGGTGATCTCTCATTGTGGTTTTGATTTGTATTTCCCTGATGATTAATGACAGTGAACATTTTTTCACATATCCATCGGTCATCTGTATGCCTTCTTTGGAAAAATATCTGTGTACATGCTTAGCCCATTTTTTCATTGAGTTATTAGGGATATTTTTTGTTGTTGTTGTTGTTATTTAGTTGTAGTAGTTCCTTATTTTGGGGAGATTATTCCCTTATCAAGTGTATGGCTTGGAAATACTTACTCCCATTCCATAGACTGTCTGTTGTTTCCTTCTCTATGCAGAAGCCTTTTAGTATGATGTATTCCCATGTGTCCACTTTAGCTTTTGTTGTCTATTCTTTTGCTGCCACATCAATGAAATCCTTGCAAGGACCAGTTTCATGAAGTTTTTACCCTATGTTTTCTTCCAGGATTTTTGCTGCTCCAGGTCTTATTTAATTTTGAATTGATTTTTGTGTATAGCATAAGGGTTCAATTGCATTCGTTTGCAGGAGGACATTTAGTTTCCCCAATACCATTTGCTAAAGAGATTGTCCTTTCTCCATTGTGTATTCTAGCCACCCCTGTCAAAGGTCAATTGACTGTATATGCATTGATTTGTTTCTGGGCTTTCAAACTATTCCATTGGTCTATATGACTACCTTTGTGCCAGCACCATATTGTTTTGATTACTGTAGTTTTGTAATGTATTTTGCATCAGAAAGTGTGATGCCTCCAGCTTTGTTCTTTGTCAAGACTGATTCAACTATTTGTGGTCTTTTGTAATTGGATGCCTTTTTTTTCCCTTTTCCTTGCCTAATTGCTCTGTTAGAACTTATAGTATTATGTTAAAAAGAGATGGCCAGAATGGTTATCTTTGCCTTGTTCTTGATCTTAGAGGAAAAGCTTTCAGTGTTTCACACTTGAGTATGATGCTGGCTGTGAAGTTTTCATTTATGGACTTCATTATGTTAAAGCACTTTCCTTCCATTCCTAATTTGTTGAGAGTTACTATCATGAAAAAATGTTGAATTTGGCAAATGCTTTTTCTGCATCTATTGAGAAGATCATATGCTTTTTATCCCTTATTTTATTAATGTGATGCATCATATCAATTTATTTTTATATGTTAAACCATCCTTACATCTCAGGGATAAATTTCACTTGGTCATGGTGTATGATCCTTTTATTTGTTTATTTATTTTGAGAGAGAGAGAGAGAATGTAAGCAGGGGAGAGGCAGAAAGAGAGAGGGAGAGAGAGAATTCCAAGCAGGGTCCAAACTGTCAATACAGAGCCCAAAGTGGAGCTTGATCTCTGAACCAAGAGATCATGACCTGAACTGAAATCAAGAGTCAGACACTTAACCAAACAATGTCACCCACGTACCCCATATATGATCCTTTTAATGTGCTGTTAGATTCAGTTTGCTAGTTTTTTGTTGGGGACTTTTACATTTACATTAATCAGTGATATTGGTTTATAGTTTTATTTTCTTATGGTGTCCTTATCTGACTTTGGTTTCAGGGTAATGCTAGCCTCATGGAAGGAGTTTGGAAATATTCCCTGTTCTTCAAATTTTTAGAGGAGTTTGAGAATTGGCATTAATTCTTCTTTAGATGTTTGGTAGAATATGCCAGTGAAGCAATGTGTTTTCAGACTTTCTGTTTCTTCATGATTCAGTCTTGGTGGCTTGTACGTACCTAGAAATTTCTTCCTTGCTTCTAGGATTTATTGTATATTTGGTTTATAATTATTCAGAGCAGTCTCTTATGATTCTTTTTTATTTCTATAACATGTGTTGTAGTATCTCTTCTTTCATTTCTTGTTTTATTTATTTGAGTCTTCTCTCTTCATTAATCTAACTATGTCAATTTGTCTACTTCTTAAAAAAAACCTTCTAGTTTTGCTGATTTTTTTTCTAAAAGGGTATGTGCATCTTAAATTTAAGTAGCTATGGCCAAATTACTTGGCCAAAAAGGTTGTGGTAATTATATACTCTCTGAAGAAGGTGGGGGATGGAGTGGCTCTCCATGTGGAAGAAAATAAACTTAGAACTTGCCTCACTATAAGCAACAATAAATTTTGTTGGAAGCCATTTCTGAACTCACTGAAGTTGAGAAAACTCCTTGTGAGGTAAGGGGGGGTTGCTAGGCCTCCCACCATCAGATGGTGACTGATGTCTACCCCCCACTCGATTTTTTACTTGAGCACTGACCCCCAAGACACCTTGTTGACTGGTATCCTGAGTGACTTGTCCCCTTATCCTAAAATATGCTAACTGCACCTTGTGAAGGAACTTATTGTAGGAATTTCTTCGTTTGTGATTATAGGAGCAAATATTACATTTCCTGAGAAACCTGTTTTACTTCTCCTCAAGAAAACAGGCTATTGACCCCTGCTCACAAAGAGCTAACTTTTGCTTTTACTATGCTGAAAACATTGCCTTGTGTTTGAATGCTGAAGATACCTTCCTTCCCCATATGATAAGCGTCTAAATCACCTACAATCAATCACTATTGATAAAGATTATGCATGAGTCTTCTACCAATCTATGTTCTGGGAAATTTTTACATACCAAAGAAATTTGTCATCAGAAATCATTGTCTAAGGCAAATGCCACTTCTGTGCTGGCCACATACATTTTTCCATAAATGAAACTGACTTTCAGGTCAGTGCAGAGATGCCTGCCTAGTGATCAGAAAGAAACTCGAGGCTCTCTCACTCCCTTTCACTAACACCATCCATCCTTCAGGGAACCCTGGACCTGCTGGAGCTGGACTCTGGCAAAATTTCACAATGATTAATACACAAATACAAAAAAAATAGAACTAATAAGATAGGAAAAAATAAAAGATAACATTTGTTTAACCTCAGGATAAGTTTGGCTCTTTTAAGAAAGACTAGAAACTGAGAAGCCATATGGGGCACCTGGGTGGCTCAGGTGGTTGAGCATCCAACTTTTGATTTTGGCTCAGGTCATGATCTCACAGTTCATGGGATCAAGCCCTGCACTGGGCTCTGTGCTGACAAGGGGGAGCCTGCTTGGGATTCTCTCTCTCCCTCACTCTCTCTGCCCGTCCCCTGCTCACATATACACACTGTCTCTCTCTCAATATAAATAAACAGTAAAATAAACCTGAGAAGCCATAAAGAGAAAATTGATGTATTTAACCACATGAACATTTAAAATACCATAAACAAAGCCAGAAAAGTAATGAATAGACTGAGAGAGAAACTTGCAAGATATGACAAAGTGATATCACTAACATATAAACAACTCCTTCAAATTAGTAAGAGAAATATATAAAAAGACAATGAGGATGCCTGGCTGGCTCAGTTGGTGAAGCATGTGACTCTTGATCTCAGGGTTTTTAAGTTTGAGACCCACCTGGGGTGTACTTAAAAAAAATAAAACCTTTCTAAAAAAGTAATAAAGGGGGTGCCTGGGTGGCTCAGTCGGTTGAGCATCCAACTTCAGCTCAGGTCATGATCTCAGGTTCGTGGGTTCAAGCCCTCTGTCAGACTCTGTGCTGACAGCTCAGACCCTGGAGCCTGTTTCGGATTCTGTGTTTCCCTCTTTCTCTGCCCCTCCCCCTCTCATGCTCTATCTCTCTCTGTATCAAAAATAAATGGAACATTAAAAATTTTTTTAATTACAAAATAGTGAAATAAAATATTTTAAAAAAACTGGTAGAGATATGGGCACAATAGGAGTAAAACTTGATAGAGAACTATAAACAGCCCATTAGCTTATGAAATCTTCATTCTTAGAGGTAGTACAAAAAAACACACACTTAACCAACATCATTATGCCCCACGAGACTGCCAAAAATGGAAAATAGTGCTAATAACTAACACCCATTGAACAATGAGCACTCTAGGTCACTCTGACAAAGGAATCATTTTAAGTAATCAATTAGTCAATTGCACTTTCACACCTCACTTTATTTTTTGCTTCATTGACTATATTTCCAAGTAAATGATATTTTATCACCAGCTGCAGAAGATAACACCTGAATGAGGTGTGAAACAACACGATCAGAAGCTATAGCGTGTGGAAGCCCACTCACAGTGCTGGGTGACAGGAGCAAAGCTCCTCCTTCCCCTTTCCAAATATTCTATCACGTAGTTTACACAATTTGGGGCAAAAAAAATAGCAGGAAAAAAAATAACATTCTCATCTTTTTCCTAAGCATGCTGCTTGCTTTAGAACCTCATTATGCAGCCTGTGTGCAACTTACACTTCTGCCAAATGAATCCTATACCTACATACTCTGCAGCAGCATTGAATTAACTAAGAACAAAATTCTCATTTTATAATGAAGGCTTTGTTTTATTTTCTTCTCAGTTGGTTAAGCATTCAACGTTTTTTTTTTTTTTTAGTTTTTATTTATTCATTTTTGAGAGCGAGAGCATTCGCACAAGCAGGGAGCAGGGGAAGGGGCAGAGAGAGAGAGGGAGACACAGAATCCAAAGCAGGTTCCAAGGCTCTGAGCTGTCAGTACAGCGCCCAACGCAGGGCCTGAACTCAGGAGCTGTGAGATCATGACCTAAGCAGAAGTGGGTCTCTTAACCGACTGAGCCACCCAGGAGCCCCTGTTTTATTTTCTTCTTTACTACAAACAGAGAAAGAGGAAGTATCAGGAGAAACTTTAGAAGGGGATTTTGATCCATAGAAAGAAACATTGTCCTGAAAGGGAACCTCAAGTTCACCTGGCTGCCCTTATTGTACAGAAGAGGAAACCCTAAGCTAAGAGAAGCAAGGCCTCAGAAAACAAACAGCTTGGAAATCTGTAGCAGTCATCACTGGACTTTGGTATAGACTATTCCAGAGGGGTTCTGATCTCCCGGTCCAGTTGCTTCTCTGCTGTCACAGGGCTTGCAGAAGAACCTTCCATTGCAGGGTAACCACTAGGTGGCGCTGTGCACAGCTGGACTAGTTCTGGTAAGTAGCCCCGGGTCCAGTATAGTGTTTCCGGGTCTAGGACAGGGTGCTTTCCACGCCTACTAGATCGTAATTCTCCTCCAAAATTTACAAACTCAACCAATCTTAAGAGCCATCTCATTTTTTTCTTAGAAAAGATAGAATTTTGGGGTTCCTGGGTGGCTCAGTTGGTTAAGCGTCAGACTCTTGATTTCAGTTCAGGTCATGATATCACGTTTGTGGGGTTTAGCCCTGCAGCAGGCTGAGCGTGAAGCCTCCTTGGGATTCTCTCTCTTTCCCTCTCTCTCTCTCTCTCTCTCTCTCTCTCTCTCTGTCTCTCTCTCTCTCTCTCTGTCTCTCTCTCTCTCTCTCTCTCACACATACACACACACAGAAAATAAAATAAATAAACATTTTAAAATGTTTTTAAAAAATAGACTTGATCAAATAATAAGACATTTTCTGTTTAGATGAGATAAATTACAAGTGCAAATTCTCAAGTTAATGTAACTTATAAAGTTAATATAAACCCAATGAAAATGCCAACAATTGATAATAAAATTCATATAGAAAAACAAACATGAAAGAATAGCCAAAAAACAGTGAAAAAACAGTGAGGACTTAACCCTACCAAACATTAAAAGATGCAATAAAGACTATAATTTAAGCAGCTGGTCCTGATGCATAGAGAGCAGAATTGAATAGAAATCCCTAGAGATATGGAAATTTGTATACAACAAAAGTGCCATCTGAGATCCCCGGGGCAAATGAAAGAGGCAAATGGGTAGCCTTTTGGAAGAAGATAAAATTATATTCATACCTTATTGCATACACAAGAATAAACTCCAAACTGATGAGAGATCTAAATGAAAAAAAAGAAAAGAAAAGAAACCACTTAAGTTACTAGAAGAGAATATGGGTAAATTCTTTTTTAATCCGAGTACAGGGTTCCCCCATTTCTGAAAGTAGAATGGTCCTAGGAAACCTTTCGTAAGCCAAAAATAGCATAAATCAAAGAAAAATGACCATTTTGTGGAAAAAACTCCCAGACCCAAAAAATAACCTCTTCTAGACTTTTCTGATAACTTAGGAAACATCTTGCCAAAGGGACACAAAGTAGATGGAGATAAAGCACAGATGTTCAGACACAAAGCTATACCAACTTGATGCTGGGATGCTGAGACTCCGTTCCGGGGAGGGAGGGAGGAACTTGGTGGGTGCTCCCACTGCTCAGAGCCAACTACTTCCATGATGGCTTCTGCAAAACAGTGAACCATGTTTTTGCTTTTCACTTTCTTCTTAGAAGCAAAATTCCTCTTCAGAGCTCTTTGGCTTAGCAAAAACAGGTACAAAAGTGAAGTGGTGTAACACAAACTTTTGAAAAACTGGGACAAGCTTTCAAACTCAAGATCCAAGAATAGTGAAAGAAAAGACTGATAAACTTGGCTACATAAAAATAAATTTTTGAAGGGGGATAAAAACCAACCACAAAGCAAAGAGGTATTTGATAAAGTAGGAGAAGATATTTTCAACCTATAGGACAGATAAAGTATTATGATCACCAATTTCTTTTATTTTTTCCCCATGTTTATTTGTTTATTTTTGACACAGAGAGAGAGGCCATGCCTGAGCAGGGGAGGGACCAAGCGAAAGGGATAGAGAGGATTTGAAAGGCCCTGCGCTGTCAGCACAGAACCCAATGCAGGGCTCAAACTCACAAACTGTGAGATCAGGACTTGAGCTGAAGTCGGACACTCAACTGAGCCACCAAGGTGCCCCATATCACCAATTTTTAAAAATAGTTTATTGTCAAATTGGTTTCCATATAACACCCAGTGCTCTTCCCCTCAAGTGCCCTCCTCCATGACCACCACCCACCTTTCCCTCCCTCTTCCTTCAGCCCTCAGTTCGTTTTCAGTATTCAATAGTCTCTCATGTTTTGCATCCCTCTCTCTCCCCAACTCTCTTTCCCTCTTGCCCTCCCCCTGGTCCTCTGTTAGGTTTCTCCTATTCTCTGGTTAGACCTATGAGTGCAAACATATGGTATCTGTCCTTCTCCACCTGACTTATTTCGCTTAGCACAACACCCTCAAGGTCCATCCACTTTCCTACAAATGGCCAGATTTCATTCTTTCTCATTGCCATATAGTACTCCATTGTGTATATATACCACATCTTGATCCACTCATCAGGTGATGGACATTTAGGCTTTTTCCATGTTTTGGCTATTGTTGACATTGCTGCTATGAACATTGGGGCACATGTGCTCCTATGCATCAGCACTTCTGTATCTCTTGGGTAAATCCCTAGCAGGGCTATTGCTGGGTCATAAGGGAGTTCTATGGATAGTTTTTTGAGGAACCTCCACACTGTTTTCCAGAGCGGCTGCACCAGTTTACATTCCCATCAACAGTGTAGGAGGGTGCCTATCACCAAATTTTTTATGTTTATTTATTTTGAGAAAGAGAGAAAAAGAGAGTGAGAGTAGAGGAGGGGCAGCGAGAGAGGGAGAGAAAGAATCCCAAGCAGGCTCCATGCTGTCAGCAAGGAGCCTGACACAGGGCTTCATCTCGGGGAACCATGAGATCATGACCTGAGCCAAGAGATCAAGAGTCAGATTCTCAGACAACTGAGCCACCCAGGTGCCCCTACCACCAATTTGTTTTTAAACTCTGAAATTAAATAATTAAAGGAGCAAAAACTCAACAGGGAAAAAATGGAGGGAAAACATATGAACAGACAGTTCACACAAAAGTATAAAAATGGTCTTTAAAGTATGGAAAGATGTTCAATCTCACTCATAATCAGAGAAATGTACATTGAAACTAACTGATAAACCACTTCTCACCTATCAAGATTGGCAAAAGTTGAAAAAAACAAAACAAAAACCTGATAGGACATTGTGTTGGTAAGGATGTGGGGAAACAGGTGCCGTCATGTACTCCTGATAGAAATAAAAATTGGTACAACCCTTTCAGAAGGGAGTTGGGCAACATCCGTCAAGGTACATATGCCGTTAGGCTTCCGGCCCAGCAGTGCCCCTCCAGGAGTCTACCCTGAATATACACTTCCACCTGGATGAAACCACTTGTGGACAAAGTTGTTCACTGCAGTGTTGTTTGTACTTGCAAGGTCCTGGAACAGCCTAAACTCCCCACTTACAAGAAAGAATTTGAATTAACTAGGATGCGTCCACAACATGAAATACTTTCCCACTGTAAAAAGAATGAGCAGGGGGTGCCTGACTGGCTTAGTCAGAAGAGCATGCAACACTGATCTCAGGCTTGTGAATTCGAGCCCCATGTTGAATGTAGACATTGCTTAAAAAAAAGAAAAGAAAAATAAAAGAAAAGAAGAGAAAAGAAAAGAAAAGAAAAGAATGAGGAAGATCCCAATGAACTGAATGAAGTGCTTTCCAAATGAAAAAAACAAAGTGGCTCTTTTATTGAGAGACACTGACAGAATGGTGGCATGAGAAGCTCTGAGGACCCACCCTACAGCAAAATAATCATAATTGGTGAAAGTTAAAAAAAAAGGTGGGGGGCATTTGGTTGGCTCAGTTGGCAGAGCATGCAACTCTGGATCCACAGGTCATTAGTTCAAGCCCCACACTGGGCGTGGAGCCTACTTAAAAAAAAAAAAAAGTATCATTTGGGGCTCCTGACTGGTTCAGTCAGAAGAGCATGCAACTCTTGATCTTGGGGTCATAAGTTCGAGTCCTTCGTTGGGTGTAGAGATTTCTAAAAATAAATAAATTTTTTTAAAAAAGCTTTTAAACTCTCTAAAGATTGCCCTAAGAACAGACAGCAAATAAATATTTACCCAAGTACACCTGCTAAATCTTGATAAGATCAGCTAGAGTCTGTGACACATAAGCCACCACACACTCCTCAGTGCATGAAAGCTCTGCTCCAGGTAGGTGCAGCTCCTCTCTCCTCCCTGCCCCGCAGCTCCTAGGCAAAGGCTACAGTATCTCCTCAGGAAGGGCAGGTCCCGCAGCTTTTCTTATCCTTCCCAGCCCTGGGCGTGAGAAGAGAAACTCCAGGTCAGTGTGGACAAGAGCTTGGAGCTCCCTTTTTATACTGAGCCCCCACTCACATTGTGGAGGTGTTACCTCAGGGCAGCAAGATAAGAATACTAGGACCCAGAACGCCCTCACCCAAGTTGCTGGTGAGATGCAGGGTCTACAAGAACCCAAGGGACCAAAGGATACTTCCTCTGCCCAGGCCCTTGCAGTGGGATAGATCTATCACTCTGAGGAAGCAGGCTGCTGTCCTCACCACCAGCTCTTCCATTATGGGTATTTTATGACAATTTATTTTAAAAAATACTGGATTTAGCATTAGAAGAATCTTAAATTCCAATAAAATAATGGATCATAATGAGCTAGGTGCTTTATGGAAACAACTCCATAATATCATGAACCGAGTCATCCTTTCTGGACAGTAACTTTTATATTAAAATTTTAAGGTTGTTGTACCCAAGTTTGTAAAATCACCCCAAAACAAACACCAGAGACTGCTAGGGAGTCACGCCTGCAAAAGCAAAGGGCCTTTATTACAAACTTAAGCTCGGGCTCACAGTGTCCATCCGACCCACTGGCCATGTGGGGAGAGCCCCGAACAAAGGCAGGGCAGGGCTTTTTATGCCTTTGGGAGGGGGAGTTATAGGAAATGATGACAGGTGTACAGTGATCCAATCCCTGCCCCCTATCAATACTGGCAGTTGTGGGAGCCAATCACAATAGTTAGAGTATTGACCAATCAGAGTGGGTCCAGGACGCCCTGCATGGGGAGTGACTAAGCCCGCCTCTAGAAAGGTCAAAGGTATCGGCCGGTCTCTCCGGATTGGGCGCTGCAGGAGTTGTCCCTCCTTAAGGTGCGCCCTTTCAGGAGAAGCCGGCACCTTCCCCTTTAAGTACAGGGGAAGGCTGGATCGGACCTGCCGCTGGCGGGGGACCGCCCTCCCTTCCCCTGCTGGCGCCCGGCTGCTGCCAAGCGCTTTTCCACCGCGGCTGTGCGCGGTGACCGGCTCCTGGACGGCTGGGAAGGCCCGGTGGGGAGGGCCGGATCGGACCTGTGTCCTTACAAGGTTATCTATATTAACTGTTATTCTTGTGTGGAAAACAATTGGAAACATCCCAAATATCCATCAACTGTTCGTAACAAAAAGGAATGAACTGATAAATGCAGCAAATGGAAGCCAAACATGATATGTGCTGAAGCTCATCACGAAACGGTACACACTGGGTGATTCCATCTATATGAAGTTCTACAAAATTTTAAATGGTTCTCTATATGGAATTGTTGAATCACTATATTGTACACCTGAATACCATACAATGCTTGATGGTAACTACACTGGAATTAAAAATTTTAAAAATCAAGTGGCTCTGTAAGGATGAGAAATCATGTAGGAATTGAAAGGGAACACAATGGAACTTTCTGGATGAATGGAAACGTTTTGTATATTGATTGTAGTGGTGGTTACACTGGTATATGCATTTGTCAAAATTCATCAAACTGTATACATAATATGGGTTCATTTTATTTTACTCAAATTATATACCAAAGTTGATTGAAATGAAAAAGAAAGAAAGAAAAGAAAGAAAACATTTAAAAATGGCTGGTGTCTTCCCTGTCTGCTCATATCTAACATATCTAAGGAACAATAAGAAATTGATTGGGGGTCTCCCGGGTGGCTCAATCAGTTAAGTGTACCATTTCAGATCAAGGCACTATCTCAGTTTGTGAACTTGAGCTGGAGAATTCGAGCCCCGCATTGGGCTCCGCGCTGACAGCTCGCTTAGGAGCCTGGAGCCTGCTAGGGATTCTTTGTCTCCCTCGCTCTCTGTCCCTCCCCTACTTGTGCTCTGGTCTTCTCTCAAAAATAAAATATACATTAAACAAAAATTTTTTAATTTAAAAAATTGATTGAAGTCCTGTAAATGATGAGGCTTTTCAACTGGGGGTTCGACTGTAGGACATCTGAGTTGGCTGTTTTGTGGGAAATTCCTGATGTCAGTGTTTTTGAGTCTTTCCTAAAAAGAGGCAAGCAGTAAGGCCATTGAAGCCAGACTACTTAAATTCAAATACAAGACCTACCACTCATCTGCCAAATTCCAAACTTCTCTGGGCCTTTTTTCCCTTCATCTGTAAAATCGGCATGATAAAAGTATCCACCTAGAAGTTAATGTAAGGATTAAATGAGTTCATGTCTATAAAACAATACCTGGCACTTAGTAAACACTAAATAAACATTAGCTCTTAATGTTATCATTCTTATTCAGGCAAGACATTTCCAATTTTCTGCCTTGAAAACAGAATCCTGGCTGTCACTATTTTAGGAAGGAGCATAAAAGAGAATTAGGTGGACCGGATTTGCCCTTTTCCTGGGGGCAGGGTGGGGGAAAGTTATGCCTTCATGTTCTCCTCATTGTCTTTTGTTGAGACTGGGGGAGGAGCAGAAGTTGATGTATGGATTCATGTCACCAGCTTTTGGGAAGGATTTGTCAAGCAAAAAGCAGTGGAAAGTCCTACTACTAAACAGCTGAAAAGATCTGATTACATAAAAGTTTAAATCATGTATTTTAAAAGCACCATGAGGGGCGCCTGGGAGGCCAACTTCAGCTCAGGTCATGATCTCATAGTTCAAGCTCTGTGCTGACAGCTCAGAGCCTGGAGCCTGCTTCCCATTCTGTGTCTCCCTCTCTCTCTGACCCTCCCCTGCTCATGCTGTGTCTTTCTCTCTCTCAAAAATAAATTAAACATTTAAAAAATTTAAAAAAAAAAAGCACCATGAGCAAAATCATCCCATCATAAAAAATGTAAAGATAAACTACTAAGAGTGAAAAGAATTTGCAACAAATGTAGGGTGGAAAGAAAGACCTACTCAAATAAGAACTCAGAGCTTCTTGAGCAAGGGAGTCACTACTGTCACATGTTTTGGGCAGATACTGAGAAGTCTGCAGGGGAGGGAGAAAACATTGTCACGAAAAAACTAAAAGATTTCACATGTGCGGTGACTGGAGGTTTTTGGCACAAGAATGTGGATGTAGGCTAACCAGACACGGGGCATCTTATGTGGTTAGTTTAGGGGGCATATTTGGCTTTGTCTGGTTGACTTCAGTTAGCAATTGGGGAGAGGGAGCAAAAGAATAGGGAAAGTGACCGCCCTTGACCAAGTCCATGTTGTGGGCGGGTTACTACCAACACTGTGGTTTGTTGGCCTGGACTGACTGGTGCATAGGTTGTGGGACAGAATTCTGTGGTTATATGTGGTCTGACTCTTGTCTGTATTTATACTCAGTTTCTCAGTAGTTAAGGTATATAATAGGTGAAACTTATACAAGAAAAACTTAGATGCCCCAAAAGATTAAATGGCCAAAAGATGCAACGTATGATTTCTATATTTGGAATTAGAAGTAGCTACTTCAGTGGATTCAAATCACAGTTAAGTTTGGTTCAGGCACGTCTGATGGCAAATACACAAGAGAAAAGAGAGAAAGATGATTCAACTTCATTTAATTTCCTACCATGAGTGTGTATCACAGACAATGCAAACTCGGAATGGCTTTGTTTTCAAGAAACAAACTGTAGAATTAATTATGATGCACAGAGAAACACCAATAAAGGTAAGAGGAACCGATAATATCAGCTACAGAAGATACTATTAATATTTTATGGATGATTTAAGACAGTGTTTTCAAACTATGGGTTATGATCCATCAGTGGGTTGTGAGATCAATTTACAGGGCAATCAGTATTTTAAAAAAACAGAATGGTATAGAATAGAATAATGCCTTTTTTCCTTATCGGTTAACTTAGAATCCAAAGTTTGGGTAAAATGTGACACCAGTGTAAACAGTAAAATAATTCAACCTCATAGGAGAAGTAGAGATAAAACAAGATACTGTTTGTCTGAATGGAACTACATCAAACTTGAGGCTTCTGTATATTAAAGGATATAATCAATAGAGTAGAAAAGGAACATACAGATTAGGAGAAAATATTTGCAAATCCTATATCTGATAAAGTGTTAATATCTGGAATATAAATAGAATTCCTACAACTCAACAACAAAAACAAGTAACTCAACTTAAAAATGGGCAAAGGACTTAGACATTTCTGTGAAGATGATATACAAATGGTCAGCAAGCATATGAAAAGATGCTCAACATCACTAATCATTAAAGAAATGCTAATCAAAAGCACAATAAGATAACACCTCATACTCATTAAGATGGCTACTATTTAAAAAAAATGTCAGAGATGTGGAGAAATTGGTTCCATTATGAAACGTTGGTGAGACTGAAAAATAATGCAGCCACTATAGAAAATTGTATAGCGGTTCCTCAAAATTTAAAAATCGAACTACCATATCATCCAGCAATGCCATTTATGGATACATATCCAAAGAATTGCCGGTAGGGTTTCAAAAATCTATTTGCACACCCATGTTCAATAGCAACATTATTCACAATAGCTAAGAGGAGAGAGCAGCTCAAATATACATTGATAGATCAATGTATAAACATTCACATACAATAGAATACTGTTCAGCCTTGAAAAGAAGGCAATCCTGTCATGCCTTGAATGAACTTTGAGGACATTATGCTAAGTGAAATAAGCCACTCACAAAAAGACAAATACTGAAGGATTCCACTTGCATCAGATATTGAAAGTAGTCAAATTCATAGAAACAGAAAGTAGAAAAGTGGTTACCAAGAGGTTAGATGAGGGGAAATAGGGAGTGGTTCCATAGGTGGAGAGTTTCATTTTGGTAAGATGAAACAGCTCTGGAGATTTGCTGCAAAACAATTGTAAATATACTAAACACTACTGGACCGTGCACGTCATAATGGTTAAGATGGCCAATTTTATGTGGTTTTTTGGCCACAATTAAAAATAAAATTAAAAAATTATTATTATTTTAAGATTTTATTTTTAAGTAATCTCTACACCCAAAGTGGTACTTGAACTTACAACCTTGAGATCAAAAATCCTATATTCCACCAACTGAACCAGCCAGGCATTCCTAAAAATTATTTTAAACTATAACAAGGTACCATTTGTTATTAAACTCCCAAAGCTTTTAAATGATAATGTTAAATGTTGGTGAAATTTAATAAGCAGTCTTGCCATTGCTGGTAGGCGCATTTCTTACAAGAAAGCACTTTAGCAATAATCGTTCAAGAGACTTAAAAGGATTAATACCTTTCCACTTAGTAGTTCTATTCTTAGCAATCTCTCCTAAAGAAGAAAATTTAAAATTTTGAGTGCAAAGATGTTCATTAGCCTTTTATTTTTTAAGGGGAAAATTGTAAGCAATGTAAATATTGAGCACAGGGGAACAGTAAAGAACATTTGAACATTAGGAAGTGGATGAACAAAATATCTTAAATTCACACGATGACATTAAAATGTCTAATCATGGATAATTATTAATGGAGGGGCGACTGGCGGGCTCAGTGAGTTGAGCATCAACTCTTGATTTCAGCTCAGGTTATGAGACTGAGTCCCACATTGGGCTCCGTGCTGGGGGTGAAGTCTGATTGGATCCTCTCTCTTTCTCCCTCTGCCCCTCCCCTGCTTGTATGCACTCTCTAAATTTTATATATTTATATTATACATATTTTAATAAATACATTGTTAATGAAAAAATGTTTATGATATAATGTTAGTTGTGTTAAGGATAGTTTTTTTTAAAGATAAAAATATATCTCACATAAATATAAAGAGAACATTCATCAAAGATCAAATTTAAATTTTTAATGAGGGAACCAGTAAGGCATTAAAATCCATCAAACAAGAATTCAGAGAATCCGGGGCACCTGGGTGGCTCAGTCAGTTAAGCGTCCGGCTTCGACTCAGGTCATGATCTCACCGTTCATGGGTTCAAGCCCCACGTTGGGCTCTGTGCTGACGGTTCAGAGCCTGGAGCCTACTTCAGATTCTGAGTCTCCCTTTCTCTCTGACCCTCCCCTGCTCACACTGTCTCTCTCTGTCTCTCAAAAATAAATAAAAAACATTTAAAAATTTTTAAAAAAAGAATTCAGAGAATCCAACAAGAATAGGTCAATCAGGAATACTGTAACAAATTTACAAACAGATAAAAAACTGACTTTATCTACTTAGAGACTTGGAAATCTTATTCCCTCCACCTACAGAAATCATTTGCATATCTATAAGCCAGAGTAATTTGCATTGCTACCTTTTGGCGGAGATGTGTAGTAAACAAACATAAGGGCTCATTTTTTCTTTCCTTTCTTCCCCGTATTTCAAAGTCTTTTACAGCTTTTCCTAACAGTTGAAATAATCAGAATATAAAATTGAGTATATAGCACTGTCTTAGTTAAGGAAAAAAAAAGAGAGAGAAAAAATAGCCTAAATATTAAGCATGTTGTTTTTCTTAATGATGGAGTTAGTGGTTAAATTGTTTCTTACCTTTTTTTCTCTTTTAAAAACATAATCCTTTTACAATAAACCAGTTTTTAACTGTCATAAGACAGTTTACCTGAAGCAAAAACACCCAAATAATGGTACCCCTAAAATTCAATAATGCACAGGAAAACATATCTAAATCTAAATAAGTCTATATAAAATCTAAAAATTAAGAGCGTCCATACGAAATGCCTGGGATTAGCTATTTGCGGAAGTACCCCTTAAAGCAATCTTCCTTTGAACAAACGTGATGGTAAATACTTTTGAGGAGACAAAGCACGGTTTCAAATTCCTTAGGGAAATCACGATCTGAGTCTAAAAGGAAAATAATCAAAGGTGAGTATTTTTTTTTAATTAATTCTAACAAGAATTTTACTAGGGATGAGATTTGGTCTGCCTGGAGTAGCAGGGGAAAACGCTAAACATAAATGATTTGCCGGTGTTTCCTCAATAGTTCATAGAGGGAAGAATATACTGATTGGAGATGGCTAGTCCTAAGTATTTCAGTAGAAATACAATTTTTTTAGGTAGAGAAGAACAACACTTTTGTTTACCATGCTACAGTTTAAGAGCAATACTTCTAAAAGAACATCCAACTCCTTCTGTTCTCCTAAAGTAAATACAAAATGGAGATCAAACTTGAGAAGTCCTTGAGCCAAGTAAACAAAGCTAAATCTAGCTTGTTCATGAACACACGTGAAACTTAGATTATTTCTGATAAATGTGTCTGATAATGTAATAGAAACTTAAGTCATCTTCCTAAAAATGGCATAAAATAATCACCTCTAACTAACCCCCTGCTGTCTGGAAACCCCCAACTGTAATAACCAAACATTGTCAAGGTTAGACAACTTCCTCATTTTCATGTTATAAACTTTACCTCTTTGACTTGATCTAACGTAATCATATCTACTAGAATACTTATAATCTCCTATTACATACGAACAATGAGCCCCAGGGTTTGGGTCGGTAGAGTTCACCTTAGAAACTCATCTTGACCTACATTCGGTCCATCTTGGCAGCACCTATAACAGTGAAATTCTGGGAGGCACCTGACGGCAGAGTTGATTCCGTATGAGAGAACTGCTTCCTTCTTTAGTTGGCTCATGGGTTACATCAGGTAGCCAAACTTCCCTGAAAGCACAGCAATCTCTATCAGATCCCAAAAATATGTCTTGGCAAATTAACCCAATTTGGGTTAATCAGGGACTAATAGGCAAACATGTATTTCCTAAGTCATGACAATCAGTTTTAACTATGACTAGACTTTAACTGTTCAATCACCAGACAAGTGGGTCCTGTAAAATCATTTCTTTCTTTGTATTCACAATATTATGCTGTTATTTGCATTACACAGTGAAGATTCAAAACAGTCTTATCTTGGGGCACCTGGGTGACTCAGTTGGTTAAGGGTTCAACTCTTGATTTCAGCTCAGATCGTGATCTCCTGGTGGTAAGATCCAGCCCCGAGTTAGTCTCCGCTCTGAGACTGGAGCCTGCTTGGGATTCTTTCTCTCTGCCTTTCTTTCTCTCTCTCCCTCTCTCTCTCAAAAACAAAACAAAACAAAACAAAAAGAAACAAAAAGACCCACTCTATCTTGTCTCAGGACCGATAGAAGGAAAAGGTTTCTCTGACTTCCCCAAATCTTTTTCTACATAGAGAAGGACCAGGTGTTCCTCTGGACAATAGTTCTCAGATATGATGAGGTTAAGAACCATGGAGTATATCCAAAATGAAGACTTCCCTCTCCCAACCCTTGAGATGCTGATTTTTTAATAGCTCCCCAGGGCGCCTGGGTGGTTTAGTCAGTTAAGCATCTGACTTCGGCTCAGGTCATGATCTCACAGTTTGTGGGTTTGAGCCCGACGTTGGGCTCTGTGCTGACAGCTCAGAGCCTGGAGCCTGCTCCGAATTCTGTGTCTCCTTCTCTCTCTGCCCCTCCCCTGCTCATGCTCTGCCTCTCTCTATCTCTCAAAAATAAATAAATGTAAAAAAAATTTTTTTAATAAAAAAATAAAAGCTCTTCAGGCAATCTTACTGTGCAGCCAGCCTGGAGAGCCCCCAATGCATAGGGTTTTTAAGTGCTTGTACAGGCCTTTCTTAAGAGTGTGCTAAATGGCCCTCTCCCTAACCCCAACAGTTAAGAGTGTGAAGTATGACTTTGCGCAGCCAATTAAATGGTCCGCCTGGAACACTGACTCTTGAGGGAATCACTGCAAAGTCTCCGGGCCAATTAGAAATTATTCATAAATTGGTTTTTTTTATGTTTTATTTATTTTTGATACAGAGAGAGACAGAACATGAGAGAGGGAGGGGCAGAGAGAGAAGGAGACACAACCAGAAACAGGCTCCAGGCTCTGAGCTAGCTGTCAGCACAGAGCCTGACACGGGGCTAGAACCCACGAACGTGAGGTCTGACCTGAGCCAAAGCGAGATGCTTAACTGACTGAGCCACCCAGGCGCCCCAGGAAATTATTCGTAAATTGTGGTGTTATTGAGAGTCAAGGGCTGCAGCACCTAGTGGTGTTCTAAACAGACTTTCCCTCTGTGTGTGCTAGTGAGTCTCTGAACTACCCAATTCCTTCTAATAAATTCTCTTTCTGGTTAAATTAACTAGAAGTGGGGTCTGCTGTTTGCGATCCAGAACCGAACTGTGGCTAGGCTAGTTCAGTGAGGTAGGTCTTACGTTACCATTTTGCAAACGAAGAGATTACGTTACTTGTCAGAGGTCACTGGCTAAGTGACACAGCCAGGACTCAAATCAAGATCTTTGTTTATTGCTCTCACCATCACAATATGAGTTGGAGACAACCATAGAGCAACCGTAAGGTATCTTCTTGATCAATGGAAACAGTATCAGTGGTTCTCAGCCCCAGATGCACGTCAGCCGCACCTGAAGTGTGACCAGCTTGCCTGACTTGGGGGTGTCCTGTTTTTAAGCACTGGAAGTCTCAGTTCCAGGGAAACTCCGTAGCCCTGAGGAAATTGAGACAGTTGGTGACCCTGCCTGGGAGGCTTAAAAACAACAACCACGACGACGACAAATACCTGGGCCCTTCTCCAGAGAGTCTGATTTAAATGTTTTCTGTGGGATCCAGATACCAGCATTGTTTAAAGCATCCCAGTTGATTCTAATGAGCAGCTAGGGTTGAAAGTTACTAATCTGTATGAAATCTTTTAGTTTATCAGACTCCAAATCTGTCTATCATATTTGTCCATCCAAGTGTGTCTCTGTAGCTGTGGTTAATATCTACACAAACGGGCATTTGGTAAAGACTCCGAAACAATAAGAACACAAAACATCGCAAACAGTGTCCAGAGCCAAAAGAATAGTTTTGATGGCTGCCTCCCTGACCCCTTCAAGAAAGAGCAAATAGAGAAGCATCAGGGGCATTTGAATGGCCCTGCAGTCAATAATTACGGCTTCTTGAATCTAAGTGATCTGGGGGAGGGTAATGAGCTCTGCAACAGTAATATGTAGTGGTGTGGGGGGAGAGGAAGGTGTGGGGAAGGCTGTGTGGGTAGATGAGGTTGGGTTATAAATTGGTGATGATGCAAAGTTCTCAGATCAGTTGACGACTGAGGTCTGATTGTACTACACTATTTGGAAAATTCTGCAGTGTTGGCTCTAATCTTGCTATTTGGCTTTGTTACTAGGGGCCAAGGAGAAATCCAGAGGACCAGGTCATTCCTTTAGTCATCCATGGTTTTGCTGGCCCTGAAAGGAAAGCCTAGAGCCTTGGCATTCTAGAGTTCTCTCTCTCTCTCTCAGAGGTTCACCGTTCATTTATTCATTCACCCAACAAACGCATGCTGAGTGCCTATTATGTACCAGACACCGAGCTGAGGATGCAACACCAAGGAAGACTATTAACATGGGTTTGCCCTTCCGTGGTGTGGTGGTGGGGAGACTAACACAACTAAGCTGTGATCGTTGCCAAGACAGACAAGTATGGAGTGCTAAAGGACCAGAAAAGCTTCCCAGAGGAAATGTCACCCAGGCTGGGACTGAAGGATAACCTGGGTTTAGCCAGCCCAGAGGAAACCCTCTCTCAGGGAGAGAGAACAGCAAATGTAAAGACCCCGACTGCGCAGTGTGAAACACTGTGGACAGTAGAATAATGGCTCCCAAAGATGTTCACATCCTAATTCCTGGAATCTTCAAATATGTAACCTTACATGACAAAAGGAGTTTTGCAGATGTAATTAAATTAAGGATCTTGAGATGGAGAGGTTTTCCTGGATTATCTGGGTGGCCTCATTACATTGGGCCTTTTACTTGAAAGAGGGAGGTAGTAGATCAAAATCAGAGAGAGATTTTAAAAAATGTACAGTGCTGGCTGTGCAAATGGAAAAAGAGGCCATGGACTAAGGAAGGCAGGAAGCCTCTAGAAACTGGATAAGGCAAGGGAACTTTTCTAGAGATTCTCCTGTAGAGCATCCCTAAGGAACATAGCCCTGTTAACACTTTGATTTTAGCCCAGAAAATCCCATTTTGAACTTCTGACCTCCAGAATTGTAAGATAACACATTTATGTTGTTCAAAACCGTGATATTTGTGGAAATTTGTTACAAGAACAATAGGAAACTAATAGAGAAACTTAAAAGAAAATAGTGTAGTATGACTAGACCATAGAGTATACAGTGGAAATAATATTGAAAAGATATGCAAAATAGGCAGAACCTGTTAAGGGTAAGGCTAAAATCCATTTCATCCTTGGGATACACTGAAGGAATTTTTTTTTTTAGTTTATTTCTTTACTTTGAGAGAGAGGAAAAAAAGCATGAGCAAGGAAGGGGCAGTGAGGGAGAGAGAGTGAAGAATTTTTAAACTGAGGAACAATAAAATAAGGTTTGAAATTTAGGAAATTCTATTTGATCTAATCTATGGGTCAGCAACATTTTCCTATAAACAATCAGATAATAAATACTTTATGCTTCATGGGCCCTATGGCCTTTGTTGAGTATTCATTTGTGTTTTTTGTTTTTTAATAGGCCCTTAAAAGCATAAAACCTGTTCTTAGTTCAAGGGCCAAAGAAACACAGGCAGGGCTCTGCTCTGAGCCAACCTACATCCCACTTTTCAGCTAGGTGTGGTGACTGGGGTCAGGAACCCAAATCTAGCTAAAGAGACCTAAGGGAAAGTCTCCCAAAGTATTCTGGGAAAACTTTGGCTATACTAATGAAAAGATAGGGCACTGCCTTTTTGCTTTCTTCTTGCCCTTTGAACACTGATGTGATCCTTATCTCATGAAATAAGCCTGAGAAAAAAAGCCAAGATTAGTGGAGATGACAGCCCTGAGAGATTACTGAAGCAAAGCCACAAGAGTCTATCTCTAGATTTTTCTGTAATATGGGGAGAAATCAATTCCATTTTATAATCCATTTTGAGTAGGGTATTGTGTTCCTTGCAGCTGGAAGAATTCCTAAGTGAAGAGATGGATGCTGGGAGATTGGTTAGGAGGTACTGAACTGCTAGGAGAGGTTGCCCAAACTGGGGGTGTGGCAGTAAGGATAGAGGTAAGTGCACATAAACTTGAGACATGTTTAGGAGGCAGTGTCAATAGGATATAGAGATTTGATGTGAAAGGAAAGGCAACAAGAAGGAACAAGTGATGTCAAGGATTACTCCCAGGTCACTGATCATGGTGGTAGCATTTTTACCAGAGAAAAGAGGAGAAAGAGCAGGTTTTGGAAGGAAAAAAATGAATTCTGAAGTTTGGTGTTCCTTTGGGCCATCTCAGTGGAGTTGTCCTTAAGCAGTTCCATGTGAGAGACTGGTGCTCCGAAAAGAGGTTGCAATGGCTGTCATCAGCCTCGATCCATACGTCTTTTAAGTTGCTTATTGAGGTGTGATTTACATAATGCAAAATGACCCATCTTATGGCATTTAGTACATTCAGAATGTTGTGCAATGATCACCTCTATCTAGTTCCAAAACACTTCCATCACTCCAAAGTAAGACCCATATATGTGTATATATTCCCTGCAGTAACCGTTTGTTATGGATTATGGATCTCCAAAAGAGTACTTAATTACGAGGTGCCTGGGTGGCTCAGTCGGTTAAGAAGCCAACTTCGGCTCAGGTTATGATCTCGTGGTTCGTGGGTTCAAGCCTGCATTGGGCTCTGTGCTGATAGCCTGGAGCCTGTTTCAGGTTCTGTGTCCCCTCTTTCTCTCTCTGCTCCTCCCCCAGTCCTGCTCTATTACACTCTCTCAAAATTAAACATTGAAAAAAAAAGTACTTAATTAAATTATGAATCCTGTTTCCCCAAATACAAACATGCTCAAAATAATACATATGACCTTAGAAAGCATACCCCCAAAGTCCATCCATGGACCTTCTAGGGTCTCATAGACCCCAAGATGTGAAGCCCTAATCTAACTGAAGCTTTGGAAGTGGACCTAGGGGGCTTCTTTGGTGAGAAGCAGGGATGATACAGCTTCTTCTAGATTGTTTCCTTTCTCTCCATCACCCACTCATTGCCCACTCTTGTCCACACTCATGGCCCATTCTTTTCTGATCTGGAGAACACTCTCTCATTTATCTCTCCATTCTCCTCTAAAACCTCTGAGGCATTCTGCCTTTCTCTTTGGGACTTTCATTTCAGGATATCTCAAGTCAAAATTGGAAGGTATGAAATAAAACAAAAAGAGTATTTCTTTTAAAAATATACAACATGTACAACTTTAAATATATATATATATATATATATATATATATATATATATATACATATACACAACATGGATGAGCCATGAAGACATTATGCTAAGTGAAAGAAACCAGTCACAAAAGGACAAAGATTGTATGATTTCACATATACAGGGTACCTAGAATAGCCAAATTCCTAGAGACACAGAGTACAATGGTGGCTGTTAGGGGCTATGGAGAGGGGAGAAGAGGGAGTTATTGTTTAATGTGTGCAGAGTTTCAGGTTGGGGGTGATGAAAATTTTGTAGAGATGAATAATGGTGAAAGATACACACCAATGGAAATGTACATAATGCCATTGAACTGTACACTTAAAAATAATTCAAATGGTAAATTTTATATGTATATTTTGCCACAACAAAACCAAAGTATTTTACAAACATGTACTAAAACAATCTTCTGAACGATGTGATAGGTGCTTGACTAAATTGGTGGGAAAGGCAACAAGACAGATATGAAACATCAAAAAGCTCATAATCTAACCGGAAGGTGAGCTGTATATTAGACGTTTAAAATAATACTTTCCAGGGGCTCCTGGGTGGCTCAGTCAGTTGAGTGTCCGACTTGGGCTAAGGTCATGATCTCATGGTTTGTGAGTTTGAGCCCCACATCAGGCTCTGTGCTGACAGCTCAGAGCCTAGAGTCTGCTTCAGATTCTGACTCTCCCTCTCTTTGGCCCTCCCATGATCATGCTCTGTCTCTCTCTGTCTCTCTATGATAAATAAACATTAAAAATTAAAAAAAATACTTTTCAGCCTATTACCATTTGGAAGTATTGTCTCTGATGCTTTCTTATTTCAGACTTAACTATAGTACTGGGGATTTGGCAAGGGTGAGAATGTTACCACCCCTCACTCACTCCCTCATTCACCCATCTCATGGATAAGAGGTCGGGCCAAAATCAGTAACTGACGGGGCGACTGTTGAAGTTCAACCTTGCAGATGATTGGTGAGATCTTTTTTTCTGATCTTTACATTTCAGAATGAGAATAAATGGATGGCACTGTGAGCAGCAATAAACTGAGAAGTGTATTTTCTGCTGCTAATTTTGCCCCAAATTTCTTTATTTGGTGAGTCCACAGGATTTTAGGTTGAGTCCGTTGATTTTTGCTGAGCCTAAACGTTGCTTTTCAAAACCTTATTTTGCAAGTTGGATGTAACACTTTGGACTGGCTCAACTCTTGCAATTTCTTTAAGACATAAACATCTTTTCCCTAAAATGCAAAACTGTAGTAAATTTAACTGTAAGTTCTTAACTGTGGTTGCTCAGCCACACAAAGATTGAATTTCCTTATATGTAAAAGTCCTAGCAATACCTACTCCATAGTCTGTCGAGAGCAGTAAGTGAGAATTTGTATATGAGAGTTCTTTGTGGACTGTAAAAAAAACTACACTAAGATTAGCTGGGTGTTTATTTACACATAGTTTTGTATACACAGACATCATAAGAGTAACAGAAGGTCATATGATTTTTGTAGAATGGTTAGGAATTAAAATTAGTAGAGAGGAAACAATGAATTGTTATGTGGGAAAATGGCATGATATGATAAAGAACAATTCCTCAAAATCAAATAAAATTAAAGGAGAAATAGGAAGGGTACTCTTTTTAAAATAATGATCATAATGATGATGATGACTGTTATTATTGTCATCATCCACTGTTTTGAAAATTCTTCCTAATGCAGTAAGATATGAAGTAGAAATAAGTGGAATTAACATCAAAAGGAAGAAACAAAAATTATTTGTAGATGATAGTTTTGTAGGTGATTAGGTATTAGGAAACTAAAAAGAACTGGTTAAAAGTATTGAAATTAATAAGTGGTTTTAGTTAAATAGGTAGAAACAAACTAATAAACAAAGAAGCAATAGGGACACCCAGGTGGCTCAGTCGGTTGAGTGTCTGACTTTGGCTCAGGTCATGATCTCACGGTTTGTGAGTTCAAGCCCTGCATCAGGCTCTGTGCTGACAGCTCAGAGCCTGGAGCCTGCTTCAGATTCTGTGTCTGCCTCTCCCCTGCTCACATTCTGTCTCTCTCTGTCTCACTCTCAAAAATAAATAAATATTTTTAAAAATTAAAAAATAAAAATAAAAAAAGAAGCAATAAAATATCTCTAAGCAGGTGGAAAAGACAGTGAAATCTGGCCTATATGTATTCTGAATACACTTATATTTACTTCCCAGTCAAGTGCATTGTCCAAACCAGGTTTTCCCATTGTCCTTCTCCTTCCTTCCCACCACATTCACACTACCCTGAGATCAATCACATGATTAAATATATCAATGTTAATTAGTATTGATGAGAAGAAATTTCATCTTGAAAATGCTGTGTCAACATTTTAGGTGGACCAGGATCTTCCAAGAAGAGCACTTAAGAGAAGGCCTTCATAAAATGTGTTTGTTGTTTCTGTTGATGCTTATCTCCCTTTCGGTTCCCCTCAGGTCTTGCTTTCCTTCTCTCCCCGTAATAACTGTTTGTCATGGAATGGAATATAAACTCATAGACCTTTGTGATAAGCCTGTAATAAATGTCAGTGTCTGTCTGAACATGGAAGTAAGTAATTACTTCTCTCTCTTCTCCACCCATTTATCACTAGACACAGGCTCTGGGAAAGTTAGCAGAGTCACAGAATCACTGCCTCTTTCAGCCAGAAGATTCCTCCCTCCAATCTACCTGCCTTGTCCCTCAACCCCAATGATGATTTTATGGCCAAACCTGACGACAGCTGTCCACTCAGATAGGTGAGCATACACAGGCCCTTGTTCTAGAAAATTTTACCTTCTTTGCCCCAATGGGACTGTGGTCCTAAATTTAATTTGAAGTCGAAGAATGTTGGAGGTGATAGGCTGTGTCTGGGAGGGCTGAGTAACCAGAACAGAATGTGGGAGAGAAGGGTGGAAAATGCCCCTCTTTTTGTTGGTTCCAGGGCCTCCTTCTTGGGCCATATTTGGTACCAACAAAAGCACATGAAAGTACCTAAGCTAGAATTTGGTGAGTGAATGTGATTCCTCTTGCTCTTGAGTTCAGCTTAGCCCTTCTCCTTTCATGCTGAGACCAGGCAAAGGAGTAGGAAACCTTACCAGGCTTAGTGGCTTTGCCTACTAGACCCCATAGCTCTATCCACAGCCTAGTGACATAACTCCTAGTTTCCCCTATTGTTAACATCTTATGTTACTTAGTACACTGTCAAAACTAAGGAACCAACCCTAGTACTTTATTATTAATGAGACTGTAGACTACATGTCAGTACTTTTAACTAGTATTAACTAAATGCCAGATTTTATTTCAATCGGTTTTTTGGTTTTCTTTCCAGCGAATGCCCTTTTGCAGGATCCAGGGTACCACATTGCATTTAGGGGCTAATGTGCCTTTAACCATTTTGTAAACCTTTAATGCCCATTTCCCCAGCCCCATCTGTGAGCTCTCTGCTGAGACATAACATTAAACATAGGGGAGAAGGAGCCAAGATCCTAAAAACATCAGATCCAAAAGCCATCTCCACATTTCTCACCAGTATTTCCTGAAATGAAATCTCCAGATTAGGAGATCAACAAGACACCCTGTTATTTTCAAAAAAAGAGAGATTCTATAGGCAAATGAGTTAAAGAAGAGCTTGATGCCAAATCCTTGCTTGAAGAGGCAAAATGTTCATCAGCATAACAAAACCTCTGAGAAGTCTTGCAATAAGCTAGTTTGATTTGGTTTCACAGAACTTTTACCAAATTTCAGTCATGTGTGTATCACCTTCATGCCTTTTGCCATATTTTCAGGCTTTCTGTTCTATTATTGACTTATTCTTTTTCTTTAAATCCACTCACCTTTTAAAAAACACATTCTAAAGAGCATTTGATATAACTACTATAAATAAAAAATTAATACTATTTGCCAAGATTAATTAGAATGGAAAAAATGTTAATTTCATCCAATAACTTCCCAAAGTCATCTCATCTAACACCAGTTGTTCACATATGATAGACTGGGAAATATTGGTTAACCAGAACCATTTTTTCCATAATGCCTGTTAACATCCTGGGAAGATCCTTTGGGAAAGGGAAATATCCAGAATATCAGGAAATGTACGCTGGGAGCTAGTGGCAAAGTCTAAACCAAAACCGACACCCTTCCCTGCCTCTCTAGTGCCCTCCTCACAATCCTACTCTGCTGCTGAGTTTCAGACATCTTGAGTGTGGCCAAAGGAGATTCCATGAAAGTTTGTAACACAGAAAGTTCAAATTCCATGCAATCGGGTTTTGATCCTGTGTTTGGGATTCTAAACATATTCCCACATCTAGCTCTGAAGGCATCCTATCTTCCTCCACTCTAGGAGGAGAAGTTGGATCTGATTCTTTGTCAAAATAAATGAGTACAATTTTTCTGATTGTTTTCTGATTCCCAAAGATGATTGTTGCTTATACCCCACCAATTCCCACTTACTGACCACTGAGTGAGTACCTGTACTTTGTCCAGGTCTTCCTAAAGTCATGTTATTTTAAAATTTAATTATGTTTGAGCAAGAAGGTGGGGCAAGAGGGGTGCCTACTGTTAATCAGTAACAGAGAGCAGAAGATAAACAAGGTGCTCCCAGCTGGGCTGGGCACATTTGGCTCTCGGTTCTCCCTACAGTGACCTAAGCAGCCTCCATGCTCAGTGCGGAGCCCAACTGAGGGCTTGATCAGACAACCCAGGGATCATGACCTAAGCTAAAATCAGGAGTCAGACTCTCAACTGACTGAGCCACCCAGGTATCCCAACAATTACATTTTTAATTTATTTTTCAAGAAGACTCTATTCAAAAATTCCCAGTTACTTTTGATAGTCTCTTGTTGGTTCGATCATTTTTGTAATTCCATTTAAAAATTTCATACAAAGTTATTTCTTATTTTTATTTTATAATTCCAATATCTGAAAACCACAGAGGTCTAAATCTGTCCTTCGTTGTTCTGATTCTTAGTCATAGTGGCTTATTTTCTCTTACGTTTGTCAATCCCCAGTTGTAGGATTATATGTATTTGTGTTTGGAGATCCTAGAGGCCTAGACAGGGTTTGTTTGTTTGTTTGTTTGATGCTTCTACTAGGAGCCAACAAGAACTGTCATCTTGGGATTACTTTAGTTTTTTTCAAATGTTTTTCCTTATTTAGAAATCTCAGGTTCAAGAAGTCTATTTGGAACTAGCCCAAAGTTTGATCAATTTGATCAATTGATACACACATTTGTACCCATTTACCCTTAGGGAAATACAACCTCCAAGCTTCTCTGAGTTCATTCTCCCAGCCTGGTTTCAGTTTAGTTTTTATTGCAAACAACTTGAAGATTTTCTTTATTTCTTGCAATCCCATGATGTATTTAAAAAATTAACCTCTTCCAGAATCTTCTTGTTTTAAAGTAATGGAATTCTTTTTAATGTCTAGCCTCCTATATTAACAGAAGTTAAAGTCCTGAAAGCTGCTTCTTTGTTTTTTGTTTTTTCAAGTGAGCTCTTTGCCCAAGCTGGGGCTTAAATTCACAACCCCAAAATGAAATAAATAAACTTTAAAATTCTTAAGATAAAATAAAATAATATATAGTATAATTGTTGACATTTTAAAATTTCATAAAGCCATGTGTCAAACAGCAGTTAGGCAAGGATGTTGAGGATGTAATGGAAGTTGGATCTAAGTAAATCACCCAGAATGTAATGCAGGAGGACAAGGGTCTGGAAATTTTGAAAGCAGAATTGAGAAACATAAAAGCAATAAATCTAGTTTATGGATTTCTGGGGGATAAATGAGTGAGAACAGAGGAGAAGAAATCACTGATAAGTTAATAGATGATAATTTTTCAATACCAACAAAAGGTATAAATCCATAATCACCCCAGACAGGATTTATAGCAAGCTTTATTAAAAAAAAAAAGAACTCTGCACCTAGATGCTTTATAAGAAAACTCAAGAACACAAAAGTAAATGTATTTTAAAAGTGTCTTAGGAGAAAAAAATGATTTAGAAATGAATGACCACCTGACTGCAGATTCCACAGCAAAAATTTAGGTTAGAAAACATACTGATCAATAAATCTCTTCCAAGTGCCAAAAGAACCTGACTATTAACCTGGAATCAGAAAACATTTGTCCACTTTGAATTACGTACCTAGCAAAACTATCTTTCAAGATTGAAGGCAGAATAAATCTATTTGGGATTAATATCTGAGAGGATCTTCCACAGCAGAACTTCACCAAAATTAAAAACAAAAATTTTTATTTTGAGAGAGAATAAGCGTGAGCAGGGGAGGTGCAGTGGGAGGAGAGAGAGAGAATCAGAAGCAGACTCTGTGCACTGTCAGTACAGAGCTTTGTGTGGGCCTAGATCTCACAAACCATGAGATCATTGACCTGAGCTGAAATCAAGAGTCCACAGTTTAACCAACTGAACGACTGAGACCCCCCCTAGATTTTATTTGAGAGAGAGCGAGAGAGCACTCATGAGCAGGGGAGAGGGACAGAGAGAGAGAGAGAGAGGTCAAAGGAAAAAGAGGGGTACATGGCTGGCTCAGTTGGTACAGCATGCAATTCTTGATATTTCCCTTCATTTGAGAAATGATTTGTGGGGTGTTAATAGTAAATAAGTTAAAATATTCATTCGAAAGTGGATTCAGATATATAGTCCCAAAACAGTGAAATTACATTAAACAGAGAAAAGTATACATTTGAGTAAAGATTCAGATCTAAATTTGAAAAGCAGAACACAACAAAGAAAAGAAAAGAAAAGAAGAGAAAAGAATAACACAGTATCCACCAGTAGCAGGGGACTGAACCAAAATAGATGAGTTGATGACCTTAGAGGTAGTGCTGAATGACAGAGGACTTCTAGATACATTTGCCTTGGGAGACACTTACTGAGGATAGCTGGAGGCTGAGAATCCAGGATTGGCCCTGGAGCTGAAGGTCCCAGGAAAAGAAACAGGTAAATTGGCAGAGATTTTGGTTTATGGAGCTGTAGAAAGACATTGGATATTTCAGGGGTCAAATGAAAGCTTTTAATCTCCATATCCCCTTAAGGTATGTGCCAAATTTTGAAGCTGCTGGCCATGGGAGGCTGAAAACCTCTTTTGGGCAGAATCCAACCTCCTAGAAAATAAATTTCTGTTTCTCAATTAAAAGCCCTGGAAGGTCTTCCCCTAGGAAATATAACAAATCAGACATAGGCTAACTCTAAGCAAAACTATACACCACTTCCACCATGCCCGCCCTTCCCTACACTCAGTCTCAGTTCAACATGAGATGATTAGGGGGACCTGGTGGCTTAGTCTGTTGAGTGTCTGACTCTTTTTTTTTTTTTTTAATTTTTGAGAGACAGAGAGAGACAGTACAAACAGGAGAGGGTCAGAGAGAGAGAGAGAGAGAGAGATACAGAATTTGAAGCAGGCTCTAGGCTCTGAGCTAGCTGTCAGCACAGAGCCCGATATGGGCCTTGAACCCACGAACTGTGAGATCATGACCTGAGCCAAAGCCGGATGTTTAACCAACTGAGCCACTCAGGTGCCATGAGTGTCTGACTCTTGATTTCAGCTCAGGTCATGATTCCAGGGTCACTGACCCTGCTCAGCATGGAGCCCACTTGAGATTCTATCTCTTTCTGCCCCTTTCCCTGGCTCACAGGGTCTCACCCTTTAAAAGAAAAAGAAAAAGAAAAAGAAAAAGAAAAAAAGAGAAGACCAGCTCCCTCCTCTATCAGCCCAACAAATGAAAGGGTGAATTCTCTACGATGCATGATAACATCACCTGGAGCATATATTCGGCCCTTTATATCCCATAACTGGCATAGTTAACAATTTCTGGGCATGTAAAGACCATGCCCATGAGACAATTGGACAAATCCACAACTGTAACCAGAGATTTCAATAATCCTTTAGAGTATCTCACTCTTAATTCAATAATTAGGTAGATTCAGTAATTAAGTAGACAAAAAATAAGCAAGAATATAGCTGAATTGAGCAACACCACCCACCTATTTGACTCTACGCAACAATAACAATATACATTCTTCTCAAGAGTTCATTGAACCTAACCATGACCAACCATATTCTGGATCATAAAACAAGTCTCAATAAATAAAAAAATTCAAATCATACAATATATTTTCTGACTACTATGAAATTAAATTAGAAATCAATAACAGATCTATAGAAAAACTGTAATTTTTGGAACCAAAATAACACACTTTTAAACAACCTACAGGTCAAAGGAAAAATCAGGGGCACCTGGGTGGCTCAGTCAGCTAAGCATCCAGCTTTGGCTCAGGTCATGATCTTGCAGTTCCCGTGTTCAAGCCCTGTGTTGGGCTCTGTGCTGATAGCTCAAGCCTGGAGCCTGCTTCAGATTCTGTCTCCTTTCTTTCTGCCCCTTCCCCACTTATGCTTTGTCTCTCTCACGCACACATTCTCTCTCTCTCTCTCTCTCTCTCTCAAAGAAATAAACATTCAAAAAAAAAAAGACAAATCAAAACGTAAATTAGATGGGGTGCACGGGTGGCTCAGTCGGTTGAGCATCCAACTTTGGCTCAGGTCATGATCTCACGGTTTGTGAGTTCGAGCCCCATGTCGGGCTCTGTGCTGACAGCTAGCTCAGAGCCTGGAGCCTGTCTTTAGCCTCTCTCTCTGCCCCTCCCCTGCTCACACTATCTCTCTCTGTCTCAAAAATAAATAAACATTAAAAAAATAAAATAAAATAATGAAAACAAAAACAAAAGGTAAATTAGAAAAGGCTTTGAACATAGTCTAAATGAAAACACAAAAAAACACTTGTAGGATCCCTCCAGAACTGTGAGAAAAAATTCTGTTGTGTGACCCTTTCGCTCTGGTATCTTGTTATGGCAGCCTGGGCAAACTAATATAAGCCCCAAACTGGAACTAACCTAAGTGTCCATGAGCAGATAAATTAGTAAATAAATTTGGCAGATGTCATCATAACATAGTCACCAAGGCTAGCATCATCCTGTAATTAGTCATATTATGACTTAATGCAACGAGAAGACTGCCTCATCTGTATGGCCTTCCTCCCCATGTCCCAAAACGAGGGACATTCCACAAAATATTTGACCAGTACCTTTCAAAAGTTTCAAGGTCATGAAGAACAAGGAAAGACCATCACACACTAGAGGAGACATGACTAAATGCAATGTAGCATTCTTTTTTTAGGAAAAAATTTTTAATGTTTGTTTTTGAGAAAGAGAGAGCAACAGAGTGTGAGCAGGGGAGGGGGCAGAGAGAGAGGAAGACAGAATCCAAAACAGGCTCCAGGCTCCCAGCTGTCAGTACAGAGCCTGATACAGGGCTTGAACTCACAAAACACAAGATCATGACCTGAGCCAAAGTTGGACATTTAACCAACTGAACCAGGCGCCCCTGCAATGTAACATTCTTGATTGGACTCTGGAATAGAAAGAGGACAGTAGTGAAAAAACTGCTAAAATCTAGATAAAGTCTGTAGTTTAGCTAATAATATTATTTTCATGTTAATTTCCTAGTTTTGATAAACGCACCATGGTCATGTTAACATCAAGGTAAGCTGGATGAAGGGTATTACCTTTGCAGCTTTTCTGTAAGTATAAAATTCTTCCAAAACAAAAAGCTTATATTAAAAAACTATATTTATGTACCAGCGTTAAACAAACACAAAATGAAATTGTTTAAAAAATCAACAATCAAATACTTTGGAATAAATTTAATAAATGATATGTGAAACCTCTACATTGAAAACTACAGAATAATGCAGAATCTATTTTTAAATAGCTAAATAAATGGAAGGATAGACTATGTTCCTGGATTGGAAGATTCAATATTGTTAAGGTCAATTTCCTCAAATTAATCTGAAAACTTATGCAATCCTAATGAAGCCTCAGCAGATGTGTGTGTGTGTGTGTGTGTGTGTGTGTGTGTGTGTGTGTGTATAAATCAACAGTCTGATTCTAGAATTCAGATGGTGGGGAACCTGGTGGCTCAGTTGGTTGAGCAGCTGACTTTTTTTTTTCTTTTTTATGATTTTATTTTTGAGAGAGAGAGAGCGAGCAAGTGAGTGCACGGGCACCTGAGCAGAGGGGCAGAGGGAAGGAGAGAAAGAGAATCCCAAGGAGGCTTCACACTCCGTGCAGAGCCCGACGCGAATCCCGACCCCACGACCCTGGATCATGATGTGAGCCAAAGTCAAGAATCAGACGCTCAAACCACTGAGCCAGCCCGGCGCCCTAGACGTGGACCACTTCTAACACCGCGAAAGCAAAACCCACATAAAGGCACATTTTAACAACCACCCCAGATGTTGGGACGGGGAGGTGATGGTGGGCGCATTCGCTCAACACCGCAGCCGGGAAGAAGCCGCTGGCTTAGGTGAAAGAAATGAGAATCCACACACGCCTTTCCGGTAAATCTGGCCCAGCTGGGGGAAGGCGCCACTGCACACCCAGGGCCTGTCTCAGGGACGGCACTTCTGCAACTCGAAGTGGAGAAGGCAGTGAGCACAAGCACGTGAGGCCCGCAGTGTGACCGTGATGGCTCTGAGCACAGAGGGGGGACGTCACTGGTCCAAACTCACGCTGCTCACTCCCGGCAGGGCCCCTACCAGAACGCGGGTCCCACTCCCCAGGCTGGCCTCCGACCCACACCGACCCCACTGGGCTCTTCTCCTGGCCGTGTTCAGAGTGAGCTCGCTGGCCCAGCCCTGCACCCCCCGAGGGCTTCCCAAGGTCGTGACAGATGGCTGCCCAGGGCCAGGGGACTATGTGCGGGAGTCTGTTAGCCGACAGGCGTAGGAAACCTCTGTAGAGCATGACTGCCGAGAGGTTCCTGTCCTGAAAGATCGTCCTGGGGGCCAGGAGTCCAGAGCAGGAGGCAGGTCCACGGGAGGTCGAGCTGGTCTGACTCTTGGGGTTCAGGACAAAGATGGTGGGGACTCTAGCTTAGAGGCAGGTGGCGGTGACGGGGAGTTAGGGAGATGAGATGTCCATTGCTGGAGTGGGGGGGAGGTGGGAGGGAGGTGGGCAGGGGGTGGCCACATTCCTCGCTTTGGCGAGAGTGTAGGGGGTGAGCCCCAAGCCACGGAGGGGCCCGGGAGGAGCAGGACACGCTAAGAGGACACACACAGAGGACGGGCCAAGAACTTGCCAGGAGGACACCCAGGAAAAGATGCTCAACAGGGCTATACCGATGGGGCAGTGAGACGTATTGATCGGACTTGATGGATTCTGGCTCCAGTCAATGCAATCAGATGCAACAGACTTCACATTTAAAGGACACAAAAAGGGGAGCCCGGCGGGGCTCAGTCGGTTGAGCATTCAGCTTCAGCTCAGGCCACGATCTCACAGTTCGGGAGTTTGAGCCCCACGTCAGGCTCAATGCTGTCAGCATAGAGCCTGCTTCAGGTCCTCTGTCCGCTGGTCTCTCCCCCTCCCCTGCTTGCACTCTCCCTCTAAAATAAAACAATTTAATGACAGCAGCACGCAGAGGACCTTGAGGAAGGAGGCGAGAGTAAGCGGAGACAGAGATTGGGGGGGTGGGGGCGGGCACAGAGACGAGGGGCTTGAAGAGGGCAGACCAGTAAACAGGTCATGAGAGGAGGAGGCACACAGATCCCCGGAGGGTGGAGGGGGCTGGCCTCAAGAGCACACGTGGGGTACCGGCCCCTCCTGAGGGAAAGGGGTGCATCTCCTGGGTCTCCAGTCTGCGGTGGTCCCCATAGGCCAAGCCTACGTCGTCCCGTCTTCCGCCGACGACCCTGACTTCCTTCCCAAACTCCCACCCCTGCTGGCCACTCTGCAGAAGAACTGCTGGACGGAAACCAGCACCCCCTGGAACGTTAGAGACGCACCCTCTTGGCCCCCGCCACCTGCTGAGTCAGGCTCTGGGGGGATGGGGCCTAGCAACGTGGGTGTCTGAACGACCCCCTGGTGGTTGTGACACACGCTCTCATCTGAGGCTCGCTTAGGTCCAGGACAGCGCTTCTTAGCACCGGCTGCCCAGGACTCCTGCAAGAAAGTTTTAAGCGCTGATGCCCAAGCCCCGCCCGCAGATTCCAATGTCACCTTATTGGTCTGGAATAGCCCGCCCAGCGGATTCTGCGGCCTGAGTGCAGGGAGCACCTGACTCTTGATATCGGCTCAGGACTGGTTTCATAGTCGTTAGGTCATTCCTTGCATCAGGCTCTGTGCTGAGCATGGAGCCTGCTTGGGATTCTCTCTCTCTCTCTCTCTCTCTCTCTCTCTCTCTCTCTCTCTCTGCCCCACCCCCACATGCTCATACACACACCCTATCTCCCAAAATAAATAAATAAGGATTTTTAAACTTATTATTATTTTTTTAATTTATTTTTGAGAGACAGAGAGAGACAGTACGAGCAGGGGAGGGTCAGAGAGAGAGGGAGACACAGAATCCGAAACAGGCTCCAGGCTCTGAGCTAGCTGTCAGCACAGAGCCCATCGCGGGGCTCGAACCCACAAATCGTGAGATCTGACCTGAGCCGAAGCCGGATGCCTAACCGACTGAGCCACCCAGGCGCCCCGGATTTTTAAAAAATAAAATTCAGATTGTATTCAAAGGGCTAAGAATAGCCAAGGCAATCTTAAAGAACAAAAATAATACTAGACGACTTACACTACCTGATGTCCGGACCTATTACAAAGGTACAGAAATTAACACAGTGTGTATTGTGTACAAAGAAATTGAACAGTGGAACATAATTGAGAGGTCAGAAACAGACCCAGTTCAGCTGTTTTATGACAAAGATGACACTACAGGTCAGTGATGAAAAGATAATCTTTCACTAAGTAGTATTTAGGCAATTGGGTAACAGCATGGAAAAAATTATATCTTGATTGCTATCCCATACTACACACAAAAATCAGTTCCAAGTGGTTTGTAGATCCAAGTGTGAAAGATACAATAGAATTCTTAGAAGAGAACATCTCCTTCACCTTGGAGTAGGCAAAACTTTAAAAACTAAGACATAAAAGCACAAACCTAAAAGAACCAAAATGGATATATTGGGGCTATATTAAAATTGAGAACTTATGTTTAACAAGATAATACTATTATGGGAATGAAAATGCAATGCAGAGAATGAAAGAAAATATTCATAATACATGTATTTCACAAAAGACTCATACCCAAAATACATAAAGTACTTATGTGTAAAACACACCTTCATAAGGAATAAATATGTAAAGAAACACAAAGGCAACCCACTAGAAAGATAGGCAAGAACTGAACAGTCACCTTACAAAAAAAGTACTGAAATGGCCAATAAATATGTGAAAAAGTGATCAATGTTGCTAGGTATCTACAGAACTGCTAAAGTGAAAAAATGAAAAAAAAAAAAAAAAGCCAAATGGAGCACCCAGAACATTCCTACACTGATGGTGAAAATGTGAATCGGTGCAAGTATTTTTGGAAAACTGTTTGGCACTATCCAGTAAAGTTAAACATAAGCATCCTCTATGATTCTACTGCTAGGTATGTGTAAGAGTTGTCAGGGGAAGGCAACTGAGCAGCCACTTGCTGTGGAGAGCTGCGTGCACTAACAACCCCCACCTGCAGACCTGGAATGACCCGCGCCATTTGAAAAGCACCAGCGGCCATTTTATTGCGGGTCAGATAATAGTTCCAGGCCCTGCCAGGGACCGACGACCCCCGCTCTGCGATCTGGACTGTCTCAAACTGGAATGCCTCACCATGGAATTCCAGCATCCCTCACCCCACCGAAGTGAACAGCCAATTGAATCCTGCCACCGTCCAAAGATACCCTTACTTGGCTATCTGCCCACCTGAGCTCAAACCCAGAACTCTTGCACTCATAAAACACCTTGCTCTCCCATACCAGGCGTGACTTCCCTAACTCCCCACTCCAGAGTCACGGAACCTTGCCTGGGAATTGCAGACTCCAATAAAGGCTTTCTTGGCTCCATAACTTGGTCTCTCTCTTTCCTCTCACCTCTGCCTCCATCTATTAAACCTTACAGTATGTATCAACAAAAATGCAGAAATATGTTCAACAAAAGATATATCCCTGGGGCACCTGGGTGGCTCAGTTGGTTAAGCATCTAACTTCGCCTCAGGTCATTATCTCATGGTTCAGAGCATTGGGTTCTGCACTGACCTTGCGGAGCCTGCCTGGGATTCTCTCTTTCTCCCTCTCTCTCTGCTCATCCCTGCCTCTCTCTCTGTCTTTCTCTCTCTCTCTCTCTCTCTCAAAATAAATAAATAAACTTAAAAAATGTTCCAGAATATTCACTGGAGGGTTATTTGTAATAATCAAATATTGGAAACTACCCAAACACCCACAAACAGTAAAATGGATAGCATTTAGTGCATTCACACAATAAACAGTACTTATCAATGAGAATGAATGGACACAAACCCATGTTGCAATATATATGAATCTCACAAGTGCGATATTCAACAAAAGAAGCAAAAAACCCACCAAAGTGCCTATTGTATAATTAGTTCTCAATGTACAAGAATAAGTAAAACTAATCTATGCTGTTAGAAGTCAAGATAGTTCCTTAGTGGGAAAGGATGTGCAGTTACTGGGCCCAAGCTTGACCTACATGTTCAATTTGTGGACAGCTGTGTTCAGTTTGTGAAAATTTAACACACCATGCACTTACACTGAGGTAATAACCAATCCCAGAATTTCAGTGTTTTAAGAATGACACTTGCTCATAGTATATGTTCATTGAAAGTTAGCACAATGCAGAATGGGTCAGCTCACCAGACTCACTCAAGGATCCTAGCCGACAGGGTAGCCACCACCTCCAATGTTTCTGGCTGCCTTCCCAGGGGGTGGGAAGTACCCAACAGGGTGTTGCAGCTACATTCAAATGACCTGGCCTGGAAGTCCTATCACAATCAGTTCATTCACCAGAATGAGTTACATGGCCCCAACCAACCACAAGGTGTCCAGGAAATGCAATGCTACCATGTCCAGAAGTAGAGAGAACCAGAAATATGCAGTAAACAACATATTGTACCATACTGTCAACAAATATTCTTCTAGAACATACTTTATGGTTATCCATTACAGGGGGCCTGATTATGTACATAACCAATTCTTTTTGTCAAACATTAATTTGGTTTTACTTTTTCACTATTGTTAATGATCTATGTTAAAAGTTTGTTCTTTTTGTCTTCTACCTTAGGAGTTTTCATATGGGTGCAAATGTCTGCAATTTTGAGGGCCTTGTGGGGATTCTGCAAAATATGTCTCTGTTTTGGTGATGCAACACCTGCTCTCTGGATACGTGAGATTTATTTTATAATTTTATTGCTTTGAAGCTGTTCATTGTTGTCTTGGTATTACTATTAGCATTACTGAGTTAGACGGCTTTCACCAAGAGGCACACATAAATTTCCTACATATACTACTTGCTTCCTAGAAAACTCTTAATGTCTTAAATTCTGAATGTTACATACATATGAAGAACAAATATCAGTTACTATAATATTAATTATATTATGTTACTATAATTATTATTATATTACTATAATGTTAATTACATCTAATTAAAATGTGTGGGTTCATCCAAAGTTGAATCTAGTTATTTTACATAATATATCATACTACACAATTTTACAATCTTGTTTATGTACTGTGGTATTTTATTAAAATCTTCAGATGAGAAATTATTTGTTTGAAAATCCAAGCATTTGACTTTGATGTATCTTAACAACTTGAGACAAATCAAGCTCAAAGGAAAGTTGGGAGTACCTAGTCCAACCTTCTCCTTTTAAAGAAGTAGAGAATGAGAGCCAGAAGAATCAGTGACTTGTTGAAGGTCATAAAGCATTATCAAGGCAGAGTCCAACAGATTTCAAAAGTATAATGATGACTATGGCTCTCAAGTTTCTCAAAGGGTGATAGATCAAAGAGTTGACCAATAGAGTTTGCCAGAATTCACAGTGCCACACAATATGAAGAGCATTTATGCAGCAACATCACTGTCTGTTTGGAACACCTAGAGTTCATTAGCATCCTTAACATTGCATCTAGGAGAGCATGTGGGTAAGACTGAAAGAATAAAAGCTTTCAGAGAGATGTTACAGAGTAATTTTCAAAACAAGTTATAAGGGGGAATTTTTTAAGCTAAGGGTACGTCAACTGCAAACAACTAGTGGAAATTCTATTTCTTTTTTTTTAATGTGTAAAAAAGGTCAAAATGTCGTTCATCATTTGAATATACTTATTCTCCTTCTCTGAATGTGAAATGGCGTCCATTTCATGAACAGAAGAACTGTCCTGTGTTTTATGGTGTACCAGTTTATCTATAGTATTTCAAGTCTTCCACAGTGTATGCTTTGGAATTTGTTACTTCTTCATTTCAAATGATTTGGAAAGAACTCTTATAAATCAATAAGACAATGCTTGAGAAGAAATTACAGACCTGTGCTGCAGGCAAAAGTAAGTCATAAGCATATGTAATTGTATAAGACGTTTGGTATTAATATGGCTTTGGTGACAAATGATAGCATTTGAACTTATGAAAAGGCATATCAATGAGAAATCACAAATAAAAGAATATTAATGGGACGTTTTTAAAGGGTGTGGATTGGTTAGTGGAATTATTAAATCTATCTGAATGCTTTTATCATCTTTCAAGAATAACTGTATTAGTCAATCCAGGAGCTTTTATTCTCTGAAGATACAACCATTCCAATTAAGTGATGTAGAACTTCAAAGACTTAGTGGGTAAGCATTTGTTAAATGTCAATAGCGCAGTGTATAGTTGATACAGACTAAGTACAAAGGAAGCTTGGCTATCTTTTAGTTATATACAAAGCCATTTTGTATATACAAAGCATTTACCTTGATCTGTGAGACACTACAGTGAAAAAGATAAAAACCAAATCACTAGAATCTCAAGTTCAAATTCTTACAACTACCATCTACCTGTTGTGTGAGTTAGACATTTAAATTCTATGTGCTTTATTTTCCCCATCTCTAAAATGAGATTTTAAGATAGTACCTATTTTGTAGAATTGTTTTAAATATTAAATAAAATAAAGCCAGTAAAGTGCTTAGTTCAGGATTTAGCTTGGAGTACTCTCTCAATGAATAGTATCATTATTCCACAAATTCATATAAGTAACACTGATTTTTTCCCTTAAACTGATAGGTCCTTAAGACACCTGTTTTGTGGCTTTTTTTGTAGTTATCATTAATTTATTATCTGTAAAAGATAATTAAGATTCACCTACAATGATGAAACTACTTTTTATAATAACCTAGCATGATATGATATCACATCTAATACTCTTGGAGGCCAGTATTGAAAGACCACTGAAGGGGCACCTGGGGAGTTCAGTCTGTCAGAGGTCTGACTTTGGCTCATGTCATGATCTCGTGGTTCATGAGTTTGAGCCCTTTGTCAGGCTCTGTGCTGACAGCTCAGGGCCTGGAGCCGGCTTCAGATCTGTCTCCCTCTTTCTCTGCCTGTCCCCCACTTGTTCTCTCTCTCTCTCCCTCCCTCCCTCAAAAACAAATAAACATTAAAAAAAGAAAGACCACTGTATACTGACTGAGTGGATGTGATTCCATCCCAGACTCAAACTGCTCTGCTTCCATACTTGAAGATAATTTAAATCTCTAATGCCTCCGCACCTGCATTTTCAGACTTATGAAAATAACCTGGCTTGGAAGCTATGTGTATCATTTCATCTCACAATCAGTTCATTGACTAGAACAAATCATCCATTTGTTTGGGTAGCTGGTATACACTGGGCTCTGTATAACCAGTCTTTCAAAGATGAAATGAAACAATACAGAGTAATTGCTGAGTAAGAAGGAGTCATTTTTGTTAGATGGGAAAAGTGTCAGATATGAATTTTGCACATTTTGCCAAAGCTCAGTGAGGATATTGAAGGACCTTCTGTGATTTTAGCAAACTTTCCTTTTCTTACTCAAACTAAACTTTTCTTTGAGGATTTCCTTTGGTTTTAAACACTTTCATTTTGCCTAACTCAATGCATTTTATACATATACAGGCTTAAAAATTGAAACAAATTTTCCATGGAAACAATCTTCATTTCCTATCTAGTTATAAATAACTCCTTTCTGGTGATTCTTTTTTTTTTTTTTCTTACATTCACCTAACAAAGACAATAGTAAACTCTTTGTTTGCTTGTTTGTTTGTTTTCCTGAAAACCAGACGAACAAAATACCATGTGTTCAGGTCAATACAGATCAACATAGAATATAATTCTATGGGCTTATGGGAAAAAAGGCTCTTCTTAACATTAGTGGCCACAAATATACTATTTTCCATGATCTCCCTCTTCCCATGCTAGTGCCATGGTAATTTTATTACTGTGGCTTTATATTATAATATCTATTAAAGTGAATGTCTCCTTGTGCGTTTCAGATTCCCTGAAAGCAGAATTGGAGATGGACTTTGGGATGCACTTTTGCATTAGGGATTAGCACCTGTGAAAGGGGCGGTGGGGGATGGAGCAGAATTGGGTAGAGAAAGTAATCAAACTAAGATGGAATTTGACAAAGCTTCAGCCAACTCAGTGAAGTTAACATATGCTAGCTCTCAGAGTGGCCAGCATCAGGCTGAAACGGCCAGGTTATAACCTGCTAACCCCTAATCACCATATCCTGGCAGCCCCTGTAAGATGTGACCTTGGATAAGAGAGGTTTCAGCAGCCGAGGCTAACCCTGAAGCAGCTGACAGCTGGAAGCTATGTTGTGATTACACTCCCTGCAAGTCAGGCCACGAGTTCTTTGGCAAAGGAGGATCAGACTGCACATCTCCTTGTCGAACATACTCTCCTTTGCTCTGTTTTTTAATACTGTCACCATAATTATTCATGGATCTTTGTTTTTCTTTATAAATTTTGTTAAGTGTTTTGAATTCTTTTTGGAATTTTGGTTAGAACAGCACAGAATGTATGCTATTCAATACAGGGAGAATTGACATCCACTGGGTAGTGGTGGCCACGTAGAAGGTATTTGGGTAGTAAGAAGATGACACTCTTTTTTTTTTTTAATTTTAAGCCAGCTTAAAAATTTTTTTTTAATGTTTTTATTTATTTTTGATACAGAGAGAGACAGAGCATGAGAGGGGGAGGGGCAGAGAGAGAAGGAGACACAGAACCAGAAGCAGGCTCCAGGCTCTGAGCTAGCTGTCAGCACAGAACCCGACGCGGGGCTCAAACCCACGAACGTGAGATCTGACCTGAGCCGAAGCTGGAGGCTTAACCGACTGAGCCACCCAGGCGCCCCAGATGACACTCTTGAAAAGGGTTGTGGAGGTAGCAGGCCAAGGAGGTAGCCAGTGTGATCAGGAGATTGTTAAATACTGAGGGGATCAAGCAAATAAATAGATTGAAGTCAATATAAAAAAAATATGGGAGCACTTAGTTGGCTCAGTTGGTTGAGTGGACTCTTATTTTCAGACTCTTGATTTTGGCTCAAGTCATGATCTCACAGTTTGTTGAGTTCAAACTCTTCATCGGGCTCTGAGCTGATGGCATGGAGCCTGCTTGGGATTCTCTCTCTCTCTCTCTCTCTCTCTCTCTCTCTCTGCCCCTCACCTGCCTGTGCTTCTCTTTTTCTCTCAAAATAAATAAACTTTTAAAAAGTTATATTTAAAAAAACATGGGAGGTTGATTTCTCATGGTCAAGGGGGGAAGGCTTGGAAGTATTCAGAGGTGCTGGATTGGAATTAAATGCATCAGTGTAAAGTCATGGTGTTTAAATGTATTTAAAAATAGATACAGAAGTAGAAATAACTATGCATATGTGTAATATATGCATATGTGTATACATACAGATGATTATATATACATATGTTTCCTAGCTCTGACAACTGATAAGACCTAGTAGTCGTGACTTCCCAGTAGTAGTGAACACATTGAGTCCAAATCTTGATTTCTAAATACCATCCTCCACCAAAAGTAACCAGGGCTCTTTGGAGAAATGACTGATTCCAGAGCTGAAGCAGGGAAAACACAAAATGAGTCTAGAACATTGAGTTGGACCAGAAAGTAAGGAAGTTGTTTGTAGTATGATGGGGGTATGCCAACAGGACAAAGGAGTCAGCTTGAAGTGACTCCCATTGGCAAGTCTGGGACAAGTAGAGCATGAAAATAAATAATTATAACAATATATTACAACCCACTGAATGAAATAGGAGAATGAATAAGTGAAAGGGGAAGACAGAAAACTATTTCTCATGTTAGAATATAAACTAGAAAATAAAGAAGAAATGATGCAGTAATCACTTCATTTCTTAAACATTTTTTAATGTTTTATTTATTTTTGAGAGAGAGAGAGAGAGAGAGACAGCGTGAGCAGGGGAGGGTCCAAAGAGAAGGAGACACAGAATTTGAAGACAAGCTCCAGGCTCTGAGCTAGCTGTCAGCATAGAGCCCAATGTGGGGCTCAAACCCACGAACCGCGAGATCATGACCCAAGCCAAAGTCGGACGCTTAACCAACTGAGCCACCCAGATGCCCCAAGAAATCACTTCTTGACCATCATCATTGTGATGACCAATTCAGGCAATGATTCATAGATGTTAAGGCTGATGGGTAAGGCAAGGGACAAGATATTTGTAGAATCTCAGAATATCTCCCTACAAAATATCGAGTACAAAGGAAACAATAGTGATTTTCTGGTGGAGGAAACCACTGACCAGATGAGCAAAATTCTCATCACATTGGTATGAAAGTTGACATCATGAGCCCTTGATGAGATGCACAGAGAACCCAGCCTCATTTCTGTGTTTTTTTCTTGTCCAAGTGTATGTCTGACCTGAGTCTAGTCATGAGGAACACTGCACAGACCCAGTTCATGATCATCCTACAGAATGAAAGGCCTATTCTTTGTAGGACTGTCAAGGTCATAAAAAATAAGGAAAGACTGAGGAATTGTACAGGAATCAAAGAGCCTAAAAATACATGCAGTTAAATTCAATGTAACTTCCTGGATAGGATTCTGGACTAGAAAAGGAAAAGAGACATTGTTGTTCCAGAGAGTGAAAATTTAATGGGGTCTGTATTGTACCAGTGTTGATTTCCTGATGTGGATGAGGCTTTGCTCTGTGGACATACACACTGGATATTTAGGGGTCAAGCTTGTAGTTTTCTGTCAGAATGTTAATAAAAAGACTCAATAACAACAACAAAACCCATATCCTATATATGAATATATAGAAAGCAATAGCAAATGTGGTAAGGTATTAACAATTGGGAATCTGTGAGAAGGAAATATAGGAGTCCTTGCAACTTTTCTATAATTTGAAGCTATTTCAAAATAGATATGATACAAATGAATATTTATATTTAAAATAAACATGAAAACATATGCTCAGACAAAAACTTGAACACAAGTATTCATAGCAACTTTACATACAATAGCCAAAAAGTGAAAGCTATAAAACATCCATCAACTAAAATGGATAAACAAAATGTTGTATAGCCATGTGATGAAATATTATTGGGCAATAAAAAGGAAGTATTGATACATACTACAACGTGGATGAACTTTGAAAAACACTATGCTCAGCGAAAGCAACCAGTCACAAAAGACCATGCATTTTACAATTCCATCTACCTGAAATGTCCAGAAGAAGAAAATTCACAGAACAGAAAGTAGACTAGTTGTTGCCAGAGGTTGAGGAGAGCAGGGAATGGGGAGTAACTGCTAATTCATATGGAGTTTCTTTGGCGCTGATGAAAATGTCCCAACAGTAATTGTACTTTAAATATACTGAAAACCACTGGTATATATGTGAAATCTATCTCAATACAACTTTATAAGGAAAAAATGTCACATACAAACATACACATAACATAAAGTCATAGTTTTCTGGTCACACAGGCAGACTGAAAAGGAAGGAACTTTGAAAATCTGTACTAAGCAAGAAGAGCCACTACATGAGTAGTTAGTTCCACCAAGGATCAGGGCTTCCCTTTTGCCCACTAGGCCTTGTCTCTCACACTAGGTCCCTTACAGTACAGGAGGCAGAATAATGTGAAGATTAAACATCTAGCTCTGCCTGGGTTTGAATCCAAATCTACTATAACCTATGTGATCAAGGGCAAATTACTTAACTTCTCTGTGCTCTGTTGTAAAATAAGGATGCTTGATTGGGTTGCTGTAAGGAGTAAAAAACATAATCCATGAAAAGTGCTTTCAAAAGTGTTACTTATTGGAATTTATTCGAAGTTGACTATGATTCTTTCTTTTTAGCTTACTTTGAGAGAGAGAGAGAGAGAGAGAGAGAGAGAGAGAGAGAGAGAGAGAATATGAGTGGAGGAGGGGCAGAGAGAGGGGGGAGAGAGAATCCCAAGCAGGCTTCAAGACATCAGAACCTGATGTGGGGCTTGAACTCACAAACCATGAGATCATGACCTGAGCTGAAATGAAGGGTCAGATGCTTAACTGACTGCGCCACCCAGGATCTCTGGGAGATGTCTTTCTCAAAAAGGCTCCAAATCCATTTTATCCTTTCATTTCTCTGACATTTCCCTATTAAAAACCTCCTATAACCAATCAGACACAAGCTTGATGTAATTCTGACCAATGAGTCCTATAGTTCACAGAGGCTACCCCCACTCTCTGTGCTCCATTATTCCCTATCACCTACCCATTGCAAGAACTGAGTCAGGGCATGAGAATATGCCTCAGGGAATGTTGTTTTCAAAGGCCGATGTCATTGCTGTTCTTCCTTCATGCTGTTACATATTGCAACAACCATCTTGGTTTCTGTCATCCTGTAGGCTGGACAAGCCAGATGGGAGCCTATTCATGAGAACTGAAACTCATTTCATGCTAAGAACGTGTAAGCCATGGTACATGATTGTTTCATTTCATCTTCACGCAATCTCCATCTTGTAGACTATTATCCTCTGTCACATGAGGAAACTGATGACCAGAAAAATTGTCAAGGCCACACAGGTTCTAAGGGATGGAATGAAGATTCTAATCAATCTCTCTGTGTCTTCAGATTCTACCCTCTTAACCACTGTGTTGTGTTGTTCGATCCTCCCCAGAATAGGAAAAAGCTTAGAGCTAAGGTCCTATTCCATGGTAGCCAAAAGAGTGAGAGGCTAGAAATTATGAGTTAGATATATTTGTGTCCTAAGTGTCTAGGACACTGCCTGACACATGCTAGTTCAGATTTTTGCCAAACTGTTCAACTATGCAGTGGGACATCACCTTTCACATGGAATTAAATGAATCTGCTGCATGCAGAGTCCTGCCTCTGCTTGCAGGAAAATTAGAGTGTTTGGGAGTCAGAGAGATCTTAGATTTCTGATTCTGCCATTTGGTAACTTTGTGAACTTAGACAAAGGCACATAGCCCCGCTGAGCCTTGAATCTATAATCTGGAAAATGTGAAAAGTAGGTAAAAATAACACCTACTTTATGGTATTGTTATTCAGATGGAATGAAATAAAGTCACAACTTTAGTTATATAGTTAGACAGTAAATTATAGTTATTATTATTGCCCCTTCATCCTTTCTTCCAAACAGGCCTTTGTGAGAGGTCAGCTATATGTTGGTTCCCAACTTAAATAAGTGAAGCAACAGTTGCAATTCAAAGTGGAGTAGTAGAAATAGCATTGAATTGAGAACTGGGAAATCTGACTTCTGGCTTTTTCTTTTTCTTTCTTTCTTTCTTTTTTCCTGGCTTCTGGCTTTTGTTGTTCTCCTTCTCCCTAGCAGCTATGCAACTTTGGTCAAGTCACTTTATTTGTCTGGGCTTGTAATTCCATACCTCAAATTAGAGTTGATATCTGAAGTCTCTAGGATCCTCTTAATCTACATGTCTGAGACCCTTTAAGAGATTATGTTGAGGAAGTATTACCCTTGGTTTGATCATTTCAACAGATTATATGGGTAACTGGAAAATATATTCACTAACTCATTTTAGAGTTGCATGTTCATTTATTTGAAAGTTTATGAAGCATACTTCCTCCCCAAACCATAGAAATTTGGTGAAAAGCTACAAGACTCAAACCTACCACCTAGCGGTGAAGAAAATAATACTCAGATTGAAGATACAAGATGTCCCGCCATCCCATGTGCAGAGTGCCTGTCCTCAGTAATCTTTGATCTTATATTGTTCTCTTCCATTACCACTCAGGATAGTTTTGTGTACACAGAAATTCAATACTTCCTGACTTAATAATATTTTGTTCATTTGACAATACTCTTTAGCCAATGAAATATTGTGGACTTTTGAAAATTGTGGAATAATCATTGGTGTTAGATTTGGGGAGCAGTGATGCCCTTCTATTCATACATCTCAAACCTGTCCTACCCAAGAGTCCTAACCAGTTCATCTCTTTATGGATAGACACGATATTCCTCAAGTTCTTGGTTCAAGGAACCAGGACAACTACTTTTAAATGACACAAATCAATACACAATGGGATTCTTTTTGTTTTGTTTTGATTTTCTTTGAGAGAGAGAGACAGCGTGAACTGGGTAGGGTCAGAGAGAGAAGGAGACACAGAATCTGAAGCAGGCTCCAGGCTCTGAGCTAGTTGTCAGCACAGAGCCTGGCAGGGCTCGAACCCACGAACCGTGAGATCATGCCCTGAGCCGAAATCGGACGCTCAACTGACTGAGCCACCCAGGCGCCCCAATACACAATGGGATTCTTGCCGGCAAGTATTCAATGACTTTGTTTTACCTACTACAGTCATTAAAATTAAGTCTTCAGGTTCAAATTTAAATATCTAAAAGCAGGAATGCACCATCCTTAAACTTAAACCCCAAAGGTGAGGAGGGGGCCAGAATCCTAGGGTATTGGGCTTTATTGGTAAAGAGGGATCTATTTTCCATTTTCTCTTTACTTTTCTATTCAGCCTCCGTCTCCCTCCGCTTTCTCCTTTCGTTCCATTTTTTCTTTTCTTTCTTAAATAACAGTCAAGTAATTACGATCAGAATTGTTTAAATGTAACAGGTAGTGCCCTACCAGTGTGATTTAATTATCCCAGATTTTCACCTGAAAATCCCTTTCGTCATTGAAAATATTTCTCGAGCCTTTCTTAAAATATGGAGTTATGCCATTTTCCAACACTCTGCTTTAAATATTGTTAACTTGACCTTCTTTTGAAATACTATTCTTACTTTAGTACAAATTTCTTAAACCTCTTTCCACACACACAGGAGGGGTTCTGAATATGCAACTTTGAGAATTTCGCCTATGATCAGCCTCGCTAGTGGAAACCTCCTAGTTTTTCGTTTAATTTAAACCCCCTGGCTTCCATTTATACTGTGCTTACGAACGTTGCCCAAGACTTCCAATGACTTGATAAACTACACCCTTCTCGCTTTTTAAAACTTTGAGGCTCAGTGATTTCACGGGCATCCGGGCATTTATTCTTAACTTGGCTTCTTTAAACAGGCTCCCGAGAGGAGTCGTTTCGGCCGACAAGTTTAGAGAAGCGGTTACCACGGAACTCGCAACAGTTGGTGTTGGGCGATAGGCAGGTTAGTAATGACAATTGGGGCTAGTTTAAGATACACAAAGTCCTGGGGAGGGAGAGGAAAGGTAGCCGTGGCCTTGGGGCACAGTGCGGAGGCAGTGCAGGGTCGCGGTGGTGGTGGTGAGGTGGCGCGAGCTCTGCCCCCGGAAGGGGCCTCCCTGGGTTGTCAGAGCTGGCGGCGGCTGCGGCCAAGGAGTGCTAGGACTGCAGTTGGGCGTCCGCGCCTAGCCGATCGCGGGGCCCGACGTAATGCCAGTCCGCCCCCGGATCACGCCAGGGCCACAGCGGGGTGAAGCCGGCCCTACCCCCGCGCCGCCCCCGGCGGGAGGCGCGACGCCCAGGCCGCGGGTGCGTGCGCGGCCC
>NC_043701.1:156205943-156213208 GCF_006229205.1 Suricata suricatta
GCCCGGCGCTCGGGCGTGTGCTAGGCGTGAGGTGGAGATGGGGGCGGAGGGAGCCGGAGCTGTCACAGGCCCCGGGTCTGCCTGACCGAGCCAAGTAGGGTGTCATGGCCGCGGGGGGCAGCGGCTGCACTTCCTCTGCGGGCGGCGGCGGCGGCCGGGGAGTTAATCCTCGACGCTCGGGTCGGTGTGTGTGTATTTGTGTTCGATGTGTGCTCGGCGGGGAGGAAGGGGGGTGGGACCGGGTCCGACCGGGAAGCCTGAGCGGGGGTCGCTCTTGTCCCCTCCTGGGGGATTTCTGGAGCCGCCGCCTCGCCTAGAGCCTCGCCGCACACCCCCTCCCCCCGCCCCCCTGCCTCCCGGGCCTCGGGTGGCTTTTTCCCCACGGGCAGGAGGGAGTGTGGACGGGGGCGCCCCGGGAGGGGCCGGGCGGCCGAGCTGCGCCTCTCACACTGTGTGTTTTGTCTGTTTTTCTCTCCCAAGGTCCCGTTTCCCTCTGTGCGGCGGCCGGCGGGACCATAAGGGCTTAACTCATATATTTAACCCCCCTCCAAAAAGTAAGTGGCCCGTGTGGTGTCTCCGCTCCGCCCGCCGCCCCTTAGCCCCGGTCCATCCTTGTGTCTGACTCTCCCGTCCTCCAGCATTGTTATTTCCCCGTCTTTGCCTCGGTGTTGCTGTGTGGGGAAATGCTCTCTCGTGCTTCTCCGTCCCCCAGGCCCCGTCCTTGGGGAGGCGCAGAATTCCAGCCCCTTCCTCCCCTTCTCCCCCCGTGGGGAATATTCTTGGGAACCAGGTCTTCCACAGCAGAATCTAGGAGATTCTGTCCGTTCGCTTGGGCCCCTCATCCCCTCCTTCCCGACAGGGTTTCGTTGGAAGGAATTATGCAAATCCTGCTTTCTGGTGTCCATTCAGCGGCAATTTCATGCGGTGAGAAGTTCTCTTTGTTGTGCGAGGGGGAGAACAGACACTGATTTAATAGACATATCTGTTGGGGGGAAGGGTGGAGGGGGTGTGGAGAGGCTCAGTTTGGAAGAATTACAGCACTTGGTTAGCTCAGTGTCTTTGTGTTTGAGCTTTCTGGCTTGACAGGAGGGTACGTCCTTTACAACGTCCCATAAGAGGTGTTTTCTGTAATAGATTAAAAAGCAAAACTGAAACTTTAAGTAAGTGAAAAATAATGTAACCTTTACCTAGGGAATGTAAGCCCTTCCATTTCTGCAGTGTCTCATAAAGATGCATGTGAATCTCGTGAAAGATTTAGACTGTAACATCAAAATTAACATAGGTAACAATGCTTTAAGGTATCTGATATCACTTTGGTTGTCCACAGGTTATAAGTACATATTAAAACATGCTTGTGTAGGTAATAAAGGCACAAATCAGTTTTTTGTTGTAATTTGACTTGTGGATGTATTTTAAAATTTCCCTCCTGCCAATCCAAGCCTGCCTCTGCCCTCTAGAAAGCCTTTTGGTTGTCATTTATTCTACTCTGTCTCTCTCTGCTTGTTTTTCCCCCCCCCAAACCTATCATAACGTTTGCTAAAATTTTATATCAGTAAGCACTTTTAGAATTACTTATTAGTTGTAACCATTATATGAAAGCTTATGAAAGGCATGTAGCTTTTGAGAAGTGTGAAATTAATGAGTTTTTGGAATTGTGAATATAAAATCTTGAAATCATTTTGTTTCACATGTTGTTTTTATGTTTTTGTTTCACTTTTTTGTGATTTTTTTTTCCAGTGGAGCGTTTTAGTTTTTAAAAGATTTTGAAAGGGACTATAACCCTGTAGGTTTCTTAAGTTACTGTTACGTTAGATGGTTTGTTTTTTTTTTTAGATGATTTTAATGAGTTGTTTATCTTATTCTAATTCTGTTTGCTTTGAATCCTTGCCTTCTGCCTCAGGCCCCCTTTTTATCAGTCATTGCTAGTGTTTGTGGTTACTTACTGCTGCTTGACAGGGTTTCTTCTTTTTTTCTTTTTAATGACAAAGTCTGGTGAATACCTGAATTGAGTATCAAATTTTCACTCATATTTTGAAGGAGGATTTTAATCTGGTCATCAGTTTCCATAAAGCATACTTTTAAATCCAAATTTCCACTTTCAGTGTAGTAAAGTTCAGGAGATATTTAAAGTCCAGAGTGCAGAGCAGTAATACATAGTTGATAGTCTCCCAACTAAAATCAATTGGGTTTCATATTTTCATTTTTATTATATGTAATTTCTTAAAGACAAGAGTTCTAAGTAAATCAATTGTAATGTTAACTTTCTATACTTTAAAAGGCCAGCAGTGATTCTCAGTGCAAAAGGCAACTACTTTGTCACTAGCAAGTGTAATAATTCCTTGTTTGTTTTAATGAGGTTGGTTCTGAACAGTTAACCTTCTATGTGATTCTGTTGACTGATTATCTTAGTATTTTAGGGTTATTTGGTTTCTAAATGATATTTAATATGTAGCAGTCTTTGGACTAAAAATGAATTCTAATTTATTTCCAAAATCTAATTCTTCTATTTTGGGAGACTATTTGGTGGGATGCATTGAGATTGTGGAGGTGTTTTGTTTCCTTTGTTTAGGGCTCACTTGTATTGGAATTAGTAGCAGTTTCAGACAGTGATTATGATCAAAATGGATATTTGGTAACCAGGTGATTATTGAGATGTCCTCTGGGACTGTGGCAGTCCCTATTCCAGGAAGATCGAGGTTCTTTCTACTGCTTGGTGTGATGTAAACTATTGCTTGGCTGCTCCTCATCCTTGCTGTATTCTCAAAAAGCTTTTTGCAGTGTAGGGAAAGTTTTGTTGATTTCAGCTGCGCTCTAGCTTAAGTCTTTTTACCTGACACAGAGTCATTTCAAATTGTACTGATTCCCTCAAATGTGCTTGTAGCTGGAGCAATTCTAGGCGGCGTCTGAATAATGCCACTAAAAATTTTTTTTAGCCTCATGGGGCTACACTGGATGGCCTGTAATTTCTTTCAGAGAATTAAGTATTCATTGTCTATAGGGACTTGGCACTTCCGAGCACCCACTTCTAATTCCTTAGCTTCTGGTATCAGTGCTGTTTTTAGGAATGAAAGGCAGTTAGGTGAGTACTTACTTGATTCAAGTTTGTACCTGGTAGACAAAAGTACTGGGTAAGCTATCCTAACCTTCAGGATCTTTTAGTTAGTACTTAAAGAAGATCTGGCGTATTCAAATATAATACAAGGCAAAATGTACTATTCTGTTGCGCAAGCAAGTGCTAAGAGTGTTTAGAAGTGAAAGGAATCTCTTGAGATTATATAGGAAGGCTTCATGAAGAAGGTGGCATATTTTTGTTTCATTTTGATGAATACGAAAGAGGCATTCCTTTCATGAGAAAGAAGCAAAAGTGGCAAAGGATGAAAATGAGTTTTAACTGTTTGAGTTCTATTTAAGTTACAGCCCGTGATTCATGTAGGGGATGTTAAGGTGATAGGTTTGCAAAGGTAGGTTGTAAGATTTTCTACTGCAGGTTAAAAAGTGTGGTCTCTTTGTTAGGCACCTTGGAGTTTATACTACAGTTCTCTTCTTAGCTCAGGGGAGGAATGTTTCCTTTATTTGAGGATTCCATTGTGGAACTCAACAATGACATACATTGTTTTTTAAATCACCTTGACAGGGATGATATTGTTATCCAAAACAGTGTCTCTTCTGCGTAAACTCATTTGGAGGCTATACTTTATTTCATCACACAAAACCTATTTTTGGAATTGCCTAAAATCAGTGGTTTGTGTATGTTTTGAATATCCTTACTATTGACAAACTTTCATCCTTAGAGGTTGCATTTAGTATTTGGAAACAGTTGAAAACATTTTCTGTAGCAAATAAAGGGGTGTGCAAAATAATGAGATTGATTTTCTTTCCTGGTTTTCAAATGGGCTATGAAGCTCAGCAGAGGGGTTTGATTTGTTTTGATATGCCTCAGAACTTCTCTCTTGATTCTTTTTGTTTTTTATTTATATTTTTCCTGTTTTTTTAATTAATTTTTTTTTTTTTTTTTGAGAGACAGAGAGAGACAGCGTGAGGAGAGGGTCAGAGAGAGAGAGGGAGACAGAATCTGAAACAGGCAGAGCCCGGGCGCGGGGCTCCAGCCCACGAACTGTGAGATCATGACCTGAGCCAAGTCACGCTTAACTGAGCCACCCAGGCGCCCCGGTTCTTTTTATTCCTTAAAAAAAATTTTAAAGTTTATTTATCCCTGGGATGGGGGGGGGGGAAGGGGTGCAGAGAGGGACGGAGACACAGAATCCTAAGCAGGCTCTGAGCTGTCAGCGAAGAGCCCAATGCAGGGCTCAAACACACTCATGAACTGCAAAATCATGACCTGAGGCGAAAGTGAGACACTCAGCTGACCACCCCAGGTGCCCTCCCCCTTGATTCTTAATTCCTTTATGTCTACGCATCTGCTGTATGTAATCTGGATATTGATTCCATGTAAATAAATAAAGCTGCTGTTTTCTTAGTTTCAGGTTAAAATTTTACCATCACTATCCTCCAAATTACCTTCTACTCTTTGAGAATATTTATAAAATCTTTTTACTATTCCTTACACTTTCACATTGCTCTTGGGATTATCCCAGAGTGAACTATTATCTCATTTTATTGATTGTCTCTTGTATGCAGGAAGTATCCCAAGTACAGTGGTCCATACTCTGAATTTTTTCTTTTTTCAATTAACATATAATTTATGTATCATAAAATTCACCCCATACCCATTAGCAGTCATTTTCCATTCCTCCTTTGCCCTAGCCATTGGCATCCCTCAGTCTATTCTCTGTTTCTGTGAATTTGCTGATTCTGGACATTTAATATAAATGTAATAGTACAACATATGGCCCTTTGTGCCTGACTTCTTAGCATGTTTTCAAGATTCATTCATGTTGTAGCATGTATCAGCACTTACTATTTATAGCTAAATAATATTGCATTGTATGTATATATTGTGTTTTTCATTTGTCAGTTGATGGGCATTTGAATTTCCCTGTTTTGCCTATTATGAATTATGTTGCTGTGAACATTTATTTTCACTTTCTGGGGTATATACTTAAGAGTGAGATTTCTGGGTCATATGAAAGCTGTTTTAACTTTTTGAGGAACTGTCAAAATTGTTTTCCAAAGCAGCTGGAGTATTTTATATTCCCACCAACAACATATGAGGATTCCAGTTTCTTCACCCCCTTGCCAACACTTGTTACTGTCCATCTTTTTGATTATAGTTCTTGTAGTGGGTAGGTCTGAAGTGGTATATCATGGTTTTTATTGGCATTTCCCTCGTGAACAGTGATAGTGAGCATTTTTTAAAGCTTAATTTAGAGAGTGACAGCCTGAGTGGGGGGTAGGGTGCCGGGGGGGGGGGGAGCGAGGAGAGAGAGAATCCCAAGCAGGATTGCACTGTCTGAATGGAGCCCAATGCTGGGCCTGAACTCATGAACCGCAAGATCATGATCTGAGCTGAAACCAAGAGTTGGACCCTTAACCAAAAGAGCCACTTAGGCACCCTGAGCATTTCTTCACATGCTTGTTGGCCCTTTGTATATTTTCTTTGGAGAAATATGTATGCAGATCTCTAGTTCATTTTAAAATAGAGGGTTTTTTTTTATTGTTGAGATACAAGAGTATATTCTGAATATTAGACCCACACTGGTGTATGATTTGCCAATATTTTTTCTCATAGTCTCAATTTAAGAATAATTACTAATTGGGGAGCCTGGGTGGGTCAGTTGTTTAAGCATCTGATGGTTGGTTTTGGTCAGGTCATAATCTCCAGGTTTGTCAGTGCAGAGCCTGCTTGGTATTCTCTCACTCCCTCTATGGCTCCGTTTGCTCGTGGGCACGCACGCTTTCTCTCTCTCAAAATAAACTGAAAAAAAGAAAAGCTTAAAAAAATTATAGATCAGAAGGGAAACTGCAGTGCACCCTGTAAAGGGAATAAAGTGATAGGAGATAACTAGAATTACTCAGGAAGGCTGCTTTAACATTCTTTTCTATGAATTACTAAAAATTGTGTGTGTGTTTTTAAGTAATCTCTGTACCCGACATGGGACTTGAACACCCGACCCCAATATTAAGAGTCACATGCTGTACTGACTGAGTCAGCCAGGCACCCCAAAGTTGTTGGTTATTTTGTGTCACACAAGTATACTTTGGTATCCTAATCTTCAAAATTCCTGCCCCCCCCTTTTAAAAAATATGCTCCATGCCCAACATGGAGCCCAACATGGGGCTTGAATTCACAACCCTGAGCTGAGATCCAGAGTAAGATGTTTAACTGACTAAGCCACCCAAGTGCCCCAAAATTCCTCTCTTTCCATAGTGAGGGTTAATATATCAAGTTCAGATAATGTGAACCACATTATTCAAATCTGTTCTGTACTTGAGTTTTGGATAGTAAATAACAAAGGTTAGGGTACAGAGGGAGACCTCTGTATAGATATTTTGTCTGAATCTATTGTTTTGAAGTTTGAATAGTGAGATAAATCTATACAATAGCAGGATTTTTGAAATTTTAGATTGCATCGATTGCATTTTATGAAACTCTTATTTGATGGGTTGTATTCATTGCAAGTTACTACATGATTTTATTTTCTAGTGCTAAATACTGTTTTAAAAGAGTTTTAAATTTTGTGATTAGTGTCAGTTTCTCAGATTTTTGAGTTGGTTAGATATGGTGTCACAAAGTGTCAGGTGTGATGATGTCTTGAAGATGAAATTGAGGGGCATCTGGGTGGCTCAGTCCATTAAGTGATTTCATCCCAGGTTGTAATTTCATGGTTTGTGAGTTTGAGCCCCGCATCAGGCTCTGCACTGACACTATGAAGCCTGCTTGGAATTTTCTCTCTGTCCTTGTCCCTTCCCTGCTTGTATGTGCACATGCACTCTCTTTCTATTTGTCTCTGTCTCTCAAATAAACTTAAAAACAAAACAGGTGAAATTGAGAAGCTTGGAAGGTAGGTGGCAGAATTAGCCCGGGAATCCTTTACTTAATGGATTGTGAGGGTATGTTAGGATGGCTGTATGGTTGACACCTTGTAATGATTTTTGCCTTTTTTCCCCCCTTTTGTTCCACATGCTTACCTATCTTTTGTTTTTGTTTTTAAATAGTTTATTGTCAAATTGGTTTCCATATAACACCCAGTGCTCTTCCCAAGTGCCCTCCTCCAACACCACCACCTCTTTTCCCCCCTCCCCCTTCCCCTTCAACCCTCAGTTTGTTTTCAGTATTCAATAGTCTCTCAAGTTTTGCGTCCCTC